>NW_024870943.1:6955000-7085322 GCF_019054845.1 Dipodomys spectabilis
GCACTTACAAGAAACCATTCCAGCATGTATTGGTCGAGGTTCTCCAAGACGGTGCAGTCCAGGGTGACCAGCTCCCCCTGCATGACCTCCACCAGAGAGGGCACGGACAGGTGCACCTCTGCCTGCACACCTGTGGGGCAGCGTGCCAGCTCTGTTCATGGCCACTCACCTGGACAGCTCTCTAGACCCCAGCCTCCTCCCTCAGACCCAGGAGTCCAGACCTCAGCCTCTTCCCTCAGTCCCCAAGATCCAGACCTCACCCTCTTGAATCAGACCCAGTGATCCAGGCCGCAGCCTCCTCCCTCAGACTCAGCTCCCTTCTTTCTCCACCTCCCACCTCTGCATCTTCGGGCAGGTAGGGACCATCAGAGAAGCTTCTCATTCCTACACTCGTAAAGCTACAGCTCTCTTGTGCCAGCACTGCTGGTGGCACAAGAACCTGGTGTCTTTCCCTCAATGCTTCAGAATAAACTGTCTACTCCTGCTTTTCCTACAACAACAAAGGCCCCTTAATAAGGGCAGGGCCACACCTGGTTCATCCGTGGCCTCCAGCACCTGTGCAGGTCGGGCTTAGAGACTTGGGTCTCTGCAAGAGGGTCTCTCCCTGGCTTGGTCTCCAGATCGCTGTGAATCTCTGTGCTTCCCTGGATGGGCCCTGAGCTCCTGGAGCTTTTGTGCTCCCTCATGCATGGGGGGCTGGGGTGTGGGCTGCGGCCCGGGCCTGGAGAAGGATGGGTGTGTGGGGGTGGCCAGGGGGGACAGGGCTGGGCAGGTTTCAGGAATGTGGGAGGGCCAGGCTGGCTGAGACCTGCCCGGCTTGGCGCCAGAGCCCCCTACCCGCCCCTTGGCTCTCCAGCCCTTTTAATGGAAGAGCAGAGAAGGTAAGGTGAGTCACCCAGCATGGGATACGGGTGAGGTCAGGATTTTGGGTCCTGGGGGCATGGGTGGCTGAGTCTGGGACTCCCGTGAGGATCCTGGCACGTTGAGCACTCGGTGCTGGGAATGCACCCTCCAGGCTGGCATCTTGGCATAGCTTCCAGTTCTGAGAACCGCCCAGCCAGGCCCGGGCTTACCCCTGGGGACCCACTATTTACCATGCTTGTTTAGGAGCCTGGATTCCTAGGCTTGCGCGGGCTCACCTCTGGCCCCAGCCTGCCCCAGGGGAGTAGATATGGGGCCAGGCTGGTTCCCAGGGCTGGGGAGGAGCTGCAGACAGCCAGGGCTGGCCATCGGATGTCCCCCGGCCAGCCCTTCAGGCCACCACGCAGGTGTGTGGATTTAGCTGAGGCCCCACAGGACAGTGGAGGGGAAAGGGGGTGGCGGTCACTTTGTTCTAAGGACTCACAGCCAGGGCTGGGACTCTGGGCCCTCGCTGAACCAGGAGACTACTTTCAAACTACATGAATGGCTGGTTTGGCCACAGGGTCCCCCCCTCCTGAGCTACCAGAGAAACTGGAAGAGAGGGGGGAACAGCTTTCTCCGGGGTTTGTTTTTCACTCTAGCAAGTGGAGGGTCATGACTCGGGTCCCAACGGCCCAGATTCCAGGAACCCCAGAAAACAAGGGGATTCCTGGGGTCCTGAGCAGGGGAAGGAGTTGATCACTGCGTCCTCGTGTCTCCTCCTCCTCTCCGGGGGTCCCCCAGATTTTGTACCCTGGGACGGTGGTGTTTAGTCCTGTCCTTCCCCGGGGTTCTCCCCAACGCCTCCCTGTTCTCACCCCGAGTCCCTACCTGGGTGCACCGTCAGCAGGAACGCGAGCCACAGCAGCCGCGGGGCCCCGCGCGCCCCGATTCCCGCGTCCGGGGGCTCCATGTTCGCGGCTGCGGCGGCGGCAACTGAGCTTGGGGTGAGGCTCGGCGGCGGCGGGGCCCGGCGGCAGAGGCCACGCCCCCGAACCACGCCCACCAATCACACCCCGCTTCCCGCTGGGCCACGCCCACTCCGCACCGCGACCACGCCCACTCCTCCCTGCTGCCTGGGCGCCGGGCCAGGACCTCCCACTGCCCGGAGCGGACCCCTGCGCGCGCGCGTGCGCCCCAGTTCCGTCCACCCCCTGGGGGTGGGGGTGGGGGGCCCAGGGCTTTGCCCAGCCCGCCTAGCTGGGGTCCTGAGCTTGTCCCCCCCCTCCCTTTTGGACCTGAGGCCTTAGAAGACCCCCCCCCTTACCCTGTGACCAATGGCTGTGGATTTTGTGTGTGCCAGTTTGAACTCAGGGTGTGGATGCTGTCCCTGAGCTTAAGGCTGGTGCTCTACCACTTGAGCCACAGCTTCCACTTTTGGTGGGTCATTGGCGATCAGCGTCTCAGGGACTGCTCTTCAAGCCTTGATGCTGTGATCGCACCTCCTCAGTAGCTAGGATGACAGGTGTGAGCCACCAGCACCTGGCTTAGTGTGGATTTGAACCATCTGACCTCAGGGGAGGTCAGAGGCCTGTGCTGGCCTCTCCTCCTGTGACTGTCCCCCCTCTGACCCCAAGCAGCTTCTTTCTCCCTGGTTGCACCTCACATCCGACCCTCAGTGGCCTGGAACGAAACCAGTTTACTCACTCTCTTATCTCGAATTGTCTTCCATTTTCAGTTCTGCCTATAGAACTCTGGAATGATGGGTGGGGGTGCGGGGTGCCCTCTCCTCTCCCGCGCGCGCTCTCTCTCTCTCTCTCTCTCTCTCTCTCTCTCTCTCCCCCTCTCTCTTTGAAAGGCTCTATCTCTGCCCCCCCCCCAGCTCAGGGAATCCCAGGAATGTCACCCCCTCCTTTTCTCCTTCCTTCTCTCCCCTTCATTCCTTTGGCAGGCCAAGGCAGGTGAGGGGAGGAGGGGGTGGAAGCCAGGGCCCCTGGGAAGGAGAGGGAAAGAGGAGGTGGAGCCAGGCCACGTGTGGTTAGGGTTCACAGGTCAGGCAATGGGTTGGTGGGGGTGTCACAGATCAGGAAGCTCAAGGCTTTGCACAAACCAGGTCAGAGTGTGGGGGGGGTGGGTGGGAGGGGTGGTACTTGGTGGTAGTCAGTGGTGGGGGTCACTGGTCACGCCTCTGATCAGCTGGAAGGGAGCTTCCCATAGTATCAGAGAGGGCTTGGATTACAGGTAGCCTGACTTGCCAAAGCGACTTTGTTCTCCTTGGTGGGACAGGACAGCAATTGGGTATTAGCAATATTTATTCCCTCCTTCAAAATGGGCTCGCTCCTTCAAGTTCTCTTTGCCCCAGCCCCGGCCCCCATCCTGCATGCTCTGGGTGGTCCCCATTGGTATGGCCCTGTCTTAGCCCTTCTAAGAGGCTTGGCTGTCTTTTATTTTTTTTTTGGTTGGTCGTGGGGCTTGAACTCTGGGCCTGGGCGCTGTCCCTCAGCTCTTCAGCTCAAGGCGAGTGCTCTACCACTTGAGCTACAGCGCCACTTCCGGTTTTCTGGTGGTTTATTGGAGATAGGAGTCTCACGGTCTCTCCTGCCTGGGCTAGCTTTGAACCTCGATCCTCAGATCTCAGCCTCCTGAGTAGCTAGGATTACAGGCGTGAGCCACCAGCGCCTGGCTTGGCTGTCTTCTATTGTTTCTTTTTTGGTGCCTATGCTGGGACTTGAACTCAGGACCTGGGCTCTTCTCTCTGATCTTTTGTGCTCAAGGCTGGTGCTCTACTGCTTAAGCCACAGACAGAGCCACTTCTAGCTTTTTGATAGTTCATGGGAAAGCAGAGTCTCACAGACTTTCCTGCCTGGGTTGGCTTTGAACCATGATCCTCACATCTCAGCTTCCTGAGTAGCTGGGACTACAGGCGGGAGCTACGGTTTTATGTTATCTTCCTGTTTTTTTTTCCTTTGCAGTGCCCCTGGCTGGCTTTGCTTGGCATAAGACAAGTAAATATTTGTGAACTGAATTGTGTTCTAATTCTGGCCGGGCTGTCTCCCAGGTTAGAGCTGATCACACAGTCACCTGTCACTTCACAAGGGGTCATGTGATGTGGGGCTAGCTTGTCATTGTGTGAACGCCACGGGGCGAACGCTACACACTCCAACCACAACAGCTAGTCACTAGGCCATGGGACCTTACGTGGCCACCTCCTTGGCCAGCAGTCATGGTGAGGAACGCCTTGCTACCCTTCCGTGAAAGGCTGTAGTATTTGCCCAGACGTTTTCAGCATCCTACCATCTTGCATTTATGTGTATGTGCTCTGGCCTGAACTCAAGGCTTCGTGCTTTTGCTCAGTGGGTGCCTCCACCGCTTGAACCATGCCTCCAGTCCTGCCTTTTGCTGGTGAATCAGAGTTATGAGTCTCAAGCACTTCCCTCCCCGGGGCTTGCTTGGCTTTGAACCCCAGTCCCTCAGATCTCAGCTTCCTGAATAGGTAGGATGGCAGGAGTGAGTTATGGGTGTCTGGCTCTGATGCTCCCTCTATAAGCTAAAAAGGACGGATGTTTGCTTTCTTCTGTGGGAGGCAAGGTGATGTCAGCTTTGGTAGCAGAGCCAGACTTGTGACAAATGCAGGAGCGAATCCCGCAGGAGGAGCTGGGCGTGGCTCCTCTCCTCCAGCCCTGGCCACTGGGCACCTCCTGTCTTCAGGAGGAGCCTGCCACCCCCTTCCTGGTGCTTATGTGAATCACAGCCTGACTTTCTCTCCACTTTCTGCACCAAAGCCGGGTGCAGTGGCTCACGCCTGTAATCCTAGCTACATGGGAGGCAGAAATGGGGGGTTTTGAAGTTTGAGACCAGCCCATGCTGAAAAGTGAGCACGACACCCACCTCAACCACCAAGCTGGATTTCGTTCGTACTTCATGCTTGCCATCCTAGCCATACAAGAGGCAGAGGCCAGGAGGACCTCACTCTGAGGCTGCCCCAGGGGCAAAAATGTGAGACCCTACTTGAAAAATGACTGGAACGTGGCTCAAATGGTGGAGCACCTGCTTAAGCAAGAGTATGAGGCTGAGTTCAAACCTTAGTGCTCCAAGAGACACAGAGAGAAAGACACACACACACACACACACACACACACACACACACACACACACACACACAGATAAGGGGGTCAGCTAGGCGCTGTGGCACACACCTGTAATCCCAGCTACGTGGGAGGCAGAGGAAGGAGGATTACAGTCCAAGGCCAGTCGGAGGCCAAAGCCTGAGACCCTATCTGAGAAAAGAAACTGAAAGCCAAAGGGTTGGGGGTGTGTGGCTCAGCCAGGAATCCTGGTGTACACCTGCAGTCCTGGTCCGCAGGAGGCTGAGGCAGGAGGATTGTAAGTTGAGGCCAGCCCGCGCTCCAGGGCCACCACAGAGCTCTGTGCCACCCTGGGGACCGGGTACTGTGGCTTTAGGAGCCAAGGTAGTGGGTGGCAGCCACACGGGGGACCCCTGGGACCGTTGTCTGGTCCAGCTCCCCCGCCTGCCCCGGGGACCCCTGCATGGCACAAGGTGACTGGCTGATGGTCATTGCTGGCCCCTCCTCCCCTGCCCCCAGGCCTCGCTGGGCCGGTTCCATGGGGCAGCGGTGGTTGGTGACCTGGTTGGCGAGTGGCCAGTCTCCTGGCTGGCTTTTCCAATCCCAGCTCTCTGACTGACTCCTGGCATTGTTGACTGACCCCAAATCCTTCCAACAAAGTCCCTCTGTGTCCCCGAGGCGGCAGCGTGCGGCGTTGCCTGGAACGGAAAGCCACGCTCTGGGGGCCACCGCCCATCCCCTCACCTGTGCGGCTTGGCCTGGATGCCGCCTCCTCCCAGAAGCCCTCTGGGACTTCCCAGGGTGGGTCTACCTTCTGCTCCCCATGGGCTCCTGAGGCCCCCTCAGTCCCCCACGTGGGGTCACTCCTGACGTGCAGGAAAGGGGGCAGTGACCACCATGCTGTCCCCAGGGCTGGGCACCCAGCAGGACCTCAGGGGTTGGCCCATTTAATCCCTTGGTGACAAGGGCACCAGTGGCTCATGCCTGTCATCCTAGCTACTCAGGAGGCTGAGATCTGAGGATCGCGGTTCAAAGCCAGCCTGGGCAGGAAAGTCCCGGAAACTCTCATCTCCAATAAACCACCAGAAAACCGGAAGTGGTGCTGTGGCTAAAGTGGTAGAGTGTTCACCTTAAGCTGAAGAGCTGAGGGACAGCGCCCAGGCCCAGAGTTCAAGCCCCGCGACTGACCAAAAACAAAAAAAAGGGGAGGGGGGCACTTCCTCAGTCTGGTGGAGGCTGTGGTTGTGGGGAGAAGAAAGGAGGGGAGGGAGGGTGAGGCCAGGGCAGAGGGAGGCTGGGGGTGTTATATGAGGGGCTGAGGGTGGAGGGAACCCCATCTCTCCCCACAGCAAAACTGCCCCCTGGTGGTTGCTGGCATTTATTTCAGTTTCACCAACCTGGCCTGGCTCTCCCCCCCCCCATTCCCCCCCACACAGGCCCCTAGCCCCCAATCTGGGGTCCACTGTGTGTGTGTCTGGCTGGCTGGCTGCCCTGTGGGGACAGAAGACAGCTGGTTAGAATGTGTGATGCCCAGGGCAGCATCCTCTCCACCCACCCAGGGAAGCTGGAGAGACGGGGCGTGGCCTCACCTGGTCTCCAGGCCCTGGCAGGATGGCGGGCTTGCCTCCCCCTCCAGGGCCAGCTGGAGGGGTGACTCTTCCCCTCAGGAGCTTCTGCAAGGAGAATTGGGGGGGGGCTGTGGATCTCCTGGGACTCAGTGTCCCCGCCCCCCCCCCTTGATTTTCCCTGGAGGCCCAGACCAGTCTGAAGCCCTATGCACTTACTCTGCGGCCTCCTCCGTGGCCTGGGGGCGGGGGGTGGCGTCCCACGGGGCTGAGGCCATGGTTTTTATTCTAGGCAAGGGAAGAGGAGCCCGGAGTTTGGGTAGGACCAGAGGGGCCTGGAAGGGAGAAGATAAAGAAATGTCTCAGGTACGCTGGGCGTGGTAGCTCATGCCTGTAATCCCCGCCACTGAGGAGGCAGAGATTGGGAGGATCGCAATTGGGAGGCCAGCCTGGAAACAAAAGTTTCCATCACAACAAACGGGTCAAGTCTGGTAGGCTCCAACTGAGATCTCCGTTGCACAGAAAGTGCAGATGGGATTGAGTTCCAGGCTGAGCCCGGGGCAAAGAGATGAGATCATATTCAAAAAGTACTGACAGCAGGCAGGCACCCAGTGACTCACGCCTGCAATCCTAGCTACTGAGGAAGGCCGGGGCCAGGAAGGTGGCTCAGTGGTAGAGTGCTTGCCTAGCATGCAAGAAGCCCTGGATTCGATTCCTCAGTACCACATACACAGAAAAAGCTGGAAGTGGCACTGTGGCTCAAGTGGTAGAGTGCTAGCCTTGAGCAAAAGAAGCTCAGAGGAGGAGAAAAAGAAGAAGAAGAAGAGCCGGGCACCGGTAGCTCATGCCTGTAATCCTAGCTACTCAGGAGGCTGAGTTCTGAGGATCTTGGTTCAAAGCCAGCCTGGGCAAGAAAGTCTGTGAGACTCTTGTCTCCAGTAAACTTAGAAAACTGGAAGTAGCACTGTGGCTCAAGTGGTAGGGCGCTCGCCCTGAGCTGAAGAGCGCAGGCCCAGAGTTCAAGCCCACAACCGACAAAAGAAGGAGAAGAAGAAAGGGAGGAGGAGGAGGAAGAGGAGGAAGAGGAGGAATAAAAAGAAGGAACAGGAGGAAGATAAATAACAACAACAACAATAATAATACATGTCCCAGAGAGCTGCCGGTTGGGAACTGGGTGCTTAAGGCAGAGTCCTGTCCCCTGTCAGTGCTGTTCCCCCCCCCCCACACACACTCTCTGCCTGGAGCACGAAGCTGTTCTGACTGAATCTCTGTCTGTCCACCGCCATCCGTCTGTCCATCCATTCCTTCACTCCCACCCAAACTCTGGCAACCTAGCTTGACCAAGACAGAAGAAAATTTCCATCCTGCCGAGCTGATGGGCACCGCTCGCGCGACAGCTTGGCTCTGAGCCATCAGCTCAGAAACAAGGAAGTGCCTCTAATGTTCACAGTCCCTTCTGACTGATGGGGAAAGTCAGGGTAACCAGGACACGGGGCGGGGAGGGGGGGCGGCTCTGGGAGACGGACTGGGCACAGAGGGAGTGCAGAGGCTTTGGACAGAAGGCTTGAGATGACCTCTGTGATCGACAGTGAGCAAGCCGGGCATGGTGGTGCACGCCTGTAATCCCAGACCTCCAGAGGCAGAGATAGGAGGATCTCTATCCCAGGCTACCCCCACATTAAAAAAAAAAAAAAAAAGACAAGTGTCTGGTGGCTCACACACCTGTAATTCCAGCTACTCAGGAGGTTGAGAGATTGAGGATCATACTTCAAAGCCATCTGGGGCAGGAAAGTCCATGAGACTTTTTTGGGTCGGCTGTAAGGCTTGAACTCAGGGCCTGAGCACTATCCCTGAGTTTCTTTTGCCCAAGGCGAGTGCTCTACCACTTGAGCCACAGCACCACTTCTGGTTTTCTGGTGGTTTATTGGAGATAAGAATCGCACAGACTTTCCTGCCCAGGCTGACTTCAAACCACGATCCTCACATCTCAGCCTCCTGAGTAGCTAGGATGACAAGTGTGAGCTACCTGCGCCTGAGCCTCCGGGAGATTCTTATCTCCAGTTCACCAGGCCCAAACCAGACATGGAGGTGTGGCTCAAATGGTAGAGCACTGGTCTTGAGGAGAAAAACTAAGGGACCACACCTAGACCCTGAATTCAAGTCCCAGTACTGTTTCCCCCACCCTCAAAACAAAAGGTGGGAAGGAGACACCCTGGGAAAAGGGGCCTGGGCGTGGCTCAATGGTCGCCCTGCAGGACTCTCACTCACCAGGCTGGCAGCGCCATGCCCAGGGCAGGCTCTGAAGAATGACTTAGGCATGGACAGGAGTTGGGGTCACCCCGGGTTTGGAGATCTGGCAGGGCATGCTGGGCGGGCGGGGGGGCGGGGGGCACAAGCCGGGTGCAGGTGTGCGCAGAGGCCGGGTGCTGGGCAGCCTGGCAGGCTCCTGGCCGCGGGCCTGGTCCTCAGGGAGTGGCTGAGTGTCTCTAATGTTTCCATTTGCCTCTGGCCGCGATCCGGGGCTGTTTTTAGCTCAGAGTCAGTTCACCCCCCCTCCCGCTTCTCCCCCCCCCCCTTCCTGCTGGCTCCCTTGTTCCCACTGGTGGAGCTGCGTTCCCGGACTTCCTGAGCTGTTTGCCTCACGTCCTGGCTTTATTGATTTTTGTGCCCAGCTAGGGAGGGAGGGAGGGCTGATCCCCCTCCTCCCCAAGCGGGCAGGCCAGGAAATAAGGGGAGCCTGGGGTGCACAAGGCCATGGTTCCATCCCCACCTCTGCAAAGCAGTAGTAAGAGGAGGGGAAAAAAAAAACCCACAAAACAAAAACAAAAAGCTGGGCGTTGCTGGGCGCAGGTGGCGCACGCCTGTCATCCTAGCTACTCAGGAGGCTGAGATCTGAGGATCGCGCTGCAAAGCCAGCCCAGGCAGGAAAGGCTCTGAGACTCTTGTCTCCAATAAACCATCAGAAAACTGGAAGTGGAGCTGTGACTCAAAGGGGTAGAGTGTCCCCCTTGAGCAAAAGAGCTCAAGGACAGCGCCCAGGCCCTGAGTTCAAGTTCCAGGACCGGCACACATACACAAGAAAAGGAGGGTTGGGAAGGCGTGGCTCCGCTTGTAGAACGCCTATCTATCAGGTTCAAACCCCATATTCTGAAATGCCCTAAGGCTCCCTTATCTTCTTTCAGGCTGTGTGTCTCTGGCTGGTACAGGCCCCTCTCTGAGCTTCTCTCTTCCTGGGAAATGGGACTTTTTTGCCTTTATGGATGTTGGCAAGACTCAGGTCTGTGCATGCACATGTGTATGTATGTGTGTGTGTGTGTGTGTGTGTGTGTGTGTGTGTGTGTGTGTGTGTGTATGTGTGTGTGTCTGCGTGTGCATTGTTCCTGGGGCTTGAACTCAGGGCCTGGGCACTGTGCCTGAGCTTTATTTGCTCAAGGCTGGTGCTCTACCCACTTGAGCCACAGCTCCATTTCCATATTTTTGGTGGTTCATTGGAGACAAGAGTCTCACAGACTTTCTTGCCCAGGCTGGTTTTGAACTATGATCCTCAGATCTCAGCCTCCTGAGTGGCTAGGATGACAGGCGTGAGCCACCCACCAGGGCCTGGCTGTCCAGTCTGCTTTTTAGCCACTAAAAAAATAAGAACCACCCATAAACCAGACCCACATAGGGGCTGGGCCACCTGTGTGCTTGGCTGCCTGGCATGGTAGTGTATGCCTGTAATCCCAGCGCTCAGGAGCCAGGCTAGAGCAAGAACCCTGGGACCAACTGAGGCCCCAGCCACCCCACATCAGCCCTGCAGGTCACTCACCACCTCCAGCCAGCTCCTGGGCCTCCTGGGGGGCAGCGGGGGAGGAGACACCTGTGGGAGGCAGGAGGGAGGAGCTGAGATCAGCCCTGTTCTAACTACTTCCTGTAGTTAGAGGCTGAATCTGAGGCTGTTCTAGAATCTGGTATGGGGGGGCGGGAGATTCAGGTAGGAAAGGCTCCAGAACCAGAGTCCTACGTAGCAAACCTCCTGGCCTCTATCATCCAGCCTCCTCCCTCAGACCCAAGGGTCCAGGCCCCCAGCCTCCTCCCTCAGACTCAAGAATTCTTCTTAGGGTGCCTCCCTGGCTCTCACCTGTCCCAGCTCCTCCTCTTCCTCACCAAGGCCATCTGGGGCACTGGTCCGCGCATGCGCCCCGCCCTGGGCCTGGCAGATGCTGACAGCCTCTCGGCCTCTGATGTCCCCGCGGCAGAAGGGGCAGGTGTGGCTGTCTGTGTGCTGGGGGAGGTGGATGGGGGGGGGCACCGTCACTCAATCCCCAGGGCTGGGGAACACCTCCCCCCACCATGGTGGGGATAGAGGGACTCACAGGCGGGGAGGGAGACGCTGGTGGGGGTCTGGGAATGGAGCCCTGGGGCCAGGAGGGGACACAGGGACCCCCAGAGCCAGGCCTTTGTGTGTGTAGGGGGGGACTTGCAGGCTTAGACCCTCACGACAGCCTTTTGGGGGTGCCACAATCATCTCCAGCAGAGTCTTGCTCCCTAGAAGGGGGCAAGGCCCAGAGACTGAATGCAGCTGTCCCTAGCTGGCCCAGCAAGGGAGGAAAGAGCGCTCTGTCCTAATTATACAGCTGGGAAAGGAAAAGTGGAGGTTCTCAGAGTGGGGTGAGCCGGGGACACAGACAGGCAGGCCCCTGAGTGTCCTGAGGAGGCGTCTGCTCTCTCCGGGTCTCAGTTTCCCCATCGGGGCGGGGAGGGGCTGACCCCACCTCCCAGGTGGTCAGGCAGCGGCTGCAGAGCAGATGGCCGCACGGCTCCAGCCTCACGTCCTTGTCTCTCTCCGCACAGATCTTACAAAGCTCGAACGTGGAGTCCATGGCCAGGTATAGCCGCAGCTGCTCCTAGCAGGGGAGGGGAGAGGGGGGCAGGGATGGGATGAAGCCTCTGGGCCAGTCCCAAGTCATCCCCCAAACCAAGCCCCCCCTTACCCCCTCCCCAAGTCCCAAGTTCAAGCCTTGCTTCGTAGGTTTCCTGTTGGCCTGAGATTCCTTCTCTGAGCTCCTCAGCATGAGATTCAGCCAAGAGGAGAACACACAGGTGTCCTGTTCCTAGGATTCCCCATGTACAGCCAAGAGACTCTAAGCATGAGCCTATCCCAAATACAGAATGGGACATACTGATGCTAAGAACAAGAGGGCTGGGAAGCCGGGCACCAGTGGCTCACACCTGTCATCCTAGCTATTCAGGAGGCTGAGATCTGAGGATTGAGGTTCAAAGCCAGCTCGGGCAGGAAAGTCTGTGAAACTCTTATCTCCAATAAACCACCAAAAACTCAGAAGTGGCGCTGTGGCTCAAGTGGTAGAGCGCTAGCCTTGCATGCATGAGGCCCTGGGTACGATTCCTCAGCACCACATAAGCAGAAAAAGCTGGAAGTGGCGCTGTGGCTCAAGTGGTAGAGCGCTCGCCTTGAGCTGAAGAGCTGAGGGACAGCGCCCAGGCCCAGAATTCAAGCCCCAGGACTGGCCCCCCCCCCAAAAAAAAAGTAATGTTGGGTGGCGCATGCCTGTAATTCCAGCATTCAAGAAGCTAAGGGCAGGGGGATGGTAATTCCAGGCCAGCCTCAGGGGGAAAAAAATTGTAGCACAGAGAGAGGAATTTTTTTTTCTTTTTTGGGCCGGTCGTGGGGCTTGAATTCAGGGCCTGGACGCTGTCCCTCAGCTCTTCAGCTCAAGGCGAGCACTCTACCAGTTGAGCTACAGCGCCACTTGCATTTTTCTGGTGGTTTATTGGAGATAAGAGTCTCACGAACTTTCCTGTCCAGGCTGGCTTTGAACCATGATCCTCAGATCTCAGCCTCCTGAGTAGCTAGGATGACAGGCAGGAGCCACCAGCGCTGGGCTCTGGCTTCTTTTCTAATTGGAGGTAAGAGTCTCATAGACTTTTCTGCCTGGGCTGGCTTGGAACTTTGACCCTCAGATCTCAGCTAAGATTGCTGGTGTAAGCCACCAGTGCCTGGCCTTTTTTTTTTTTTTTGTAGTGGAGATTGAACTCAGGGCCCTGCCCTTGCTGGGAAGAAGCACTGTCACCAGAGCCACGCCTCCAGCCTTTAGCTTTTTGTGGCTTTTCTTTTGTTTTTTTTGGGGTCCAGTCGTGCGGCCTGAACTCTAGCCTGGGCGCTGTCCCTCAGCTCTTCAACTCAAGGCTAGCACTCTACCACTTGAGCCACAGCGCCACTTCCGGCTTTTTTCTTTTTGCTTATGTGGTGCTGAGGAATCGAACCCAGGGCCTCATGCATGCAAGGCAAGCATTCTAACCATAAGCCACCTTCCCAGCCCTTAGTGGCTTTTCAAATAGAGTCTCAGATCCATTTTTCCTGGGCTGATCTCTGACTTTGGGGTCTTCCTATGTCCTCCTCCCACTGCGTAGCTGGGATTACAGGCATCCATCACCACACTGGGCCTCTCTACTTGCAGCTTGTTTCCTGAGAACTCCCAGGAAGCAATGGGGGGCGGTGGGAAGTTTCCAGTGGGTGATCTGAGTCTCAAGAGTGGCCAAACCTGGGGGGCCAGAACCCCAGCCTTGGAAACGAGGTGTTAGACAGAGGCTATGGTCAGGGGCTCACCTCCGACACGTGGATGCGCTCGTGGGGTTCTACGCGGCACAGCTCCGTCAGGTCTGGGTTGTGATTCTTCCCATCAGGGTACAGGTAGCTGGAGAGGGAGAGAGCCGATCACAAAGGTTGCGCCCAGCACCTCCCACTTCCAGACTAGCAAGGACCAACCGGCCCCGCCCCCCCTCCATGAGAATCACTGGAAATCCCCAACCTGCAGAGCTGTGGCTCCAGTGTTGGAGTGCCAGCCTTGAATGACAAACCTAAGGGAGAGCACAAGGCCCTGAGGCCAAGCCCAGGACCAGCATTAAGAAAAAAAAAGGGGGTGGGGGACTGGGAAGGTGCTCAGTGGTAGAGCACTTGCCTTGCATGCATGAGGCCCTGGGTTCCATTCCTCAGCACCACATAAGCAGGAAAAAGCCGCTGGAAGTGGCGCTGTGGCTCAAATGGTAGAACACTAGCCTTGAGCTGAAGAGCTGAGGCTACAGCACCCAGGCCCAGAGTTCAGGCCCCACGACCGGACCCAAAAAAAAAAAAAAGAAAAGAAAAAGAGTGGGTACTCTTAAAAAGCTTTGTCTTAGTTTTATTTCTTTCACTCATTTTTTGTTTTTGTGGTACTGAGGAATTGAACCCAGGGCATCATACATGCTAGGCAAGCACTCTACCACTGAGCCACCTTCCCAGCCCCAGATCTCAGTCTCTTGAGTAGCTAAGATTACAAGCGTGAGCCACTGGTGCCTGGCAAAATTCAATATATATTCTACATTCAATGCAAGGGAAGGAATGTTGAAAGGGATGACGTTGTTCAAGATGCATTGTACACTGGGTGCCACTGGCTCACACCAGTAATTCTAGCTACTCATGAGGCTGAGAACTGAGGATCAGGGTTCAAAGCCAGCCTGGGCAGGAAAGTCTGTGAAACTCTTATCTCCAATTAATCACTCAGAAAACCCAAAGTGGTTCTGTGGTTCAAGTGGTAGAGCGCTCGCCTTGAGCTGAAAAGCTGAGGACAGCACCCAGGCCCAGAGTTCAAGCACCAGGACCAACAACAACAACAACAAAAAAACAAACCCAAAAAACAAAAACAGAGGCACTGTACTCAAAAATTGCCTTGTCGAATGGCAACTCCTTTGTACAACTACTAAAGATAACTAAAAGTTGTGACGAAAGGAACAATAGCTCAGGATCTAATACCTTCCCTCCATGTGGTTTCAGAGAACACAGCTTCGATGAGCACTGATAATCCAGTTTATCTGTCCACCTGTCCACCTGACCTCACACCGCCCCTTGTGGATGGAGCTCGGTGACACTCCAGATGCTTGACTGCCACCTGCTGTCTGGCGGCGGTACTACAGCCAGGGGGGCCAACCTGGGCCCCTGTTGATTTGGACAGAACCTTTCCATGTGGATTTTGCCACCACCTTCTACCTGCCGGGATGGGGACTCACAGGCCGTCCTTCTGTCCCTCCAGGAGCACCTGGAACAGGGGTTTGTTGGAGGGGATGATCTGCAGAATGCTGCCACCCGAGCTCACGTAGCCGATGGCCCACTGTCCCAGGCGGGTGCAGCTAGGCCTGAAGATGTAGCTGGAGGGGCCAGAGAGGGGTGAAGGGATGTCGAGTGGTCTCCACCGTCCTTACTGGGAAATGCCAGCTCCCTCCAGCCGCCCACCCCCCCTTCCTCTACACCCCCCAGCCACCCCCTCCCCACGCACCTACCTGCCTGGCTTGTCCCTGCAGGACTGCAAGCGGGCCTGGACCTCGTCGTACGTGAGGAAGGCCATGTAGCCCGGATGGTTGACGGCCAGGAGTTGCCAGTTCTTCAGCAGCGTGGGCCAGGGCTGCGAGGGGCGTGGCCGGGTCACAGGGGGCGGGGCAGGGAGGTAGCCACGCCCCTCGCATAGCTGGGGCTAACCTCCAGCCCTAGCCTACACCCATGGGGGGTTGGCTGGGCACAGTAATCCTTCCAAGGGACAGACCCACGACCCTGCTTTCCCCGGACCCAACGGTCCAGGCCCAGCCTCTGCCCCCAGATCCAGAGATCCAGACCCCAGTCCTCCTCTCTCAGACCCAAGAGTCCCGGCCTCAGCCTCCTTCCTCAGACCCCCCAGGCCCCATGACCCTGACCTGGAAGAGCCTGGTGAAGATGTCGAACTCAAAGATGGACACGTGGCCGCTGCACGTGAGGTCCATGGTAGAGCGCAAGGCCTGGGCGGTGGGCCCGGCCTCCACAGGGTGGCAGGTGTCCAGTAGCGACTGGAACTCAGCCCAGGGCACCACGCACCTGGGCGGGGAAGGGAAGGGGGCTGAGGATTGGTGGCCTGTAGGAAGAGGCCTTCTGTTTCAGAAGTCCCTGGACAGGGGGTGATCACTCACCGGGCTCCACAGCAGCTCCTCCAGAAGGTGTGTGCGGGGGCCTTGGTCAGCTGGTACAGGTGGCCGCGGTATTTTCCCCCAGGGAAGAGTGTGCCCAGCTCTGCATGCATGTGGCTGAAGATGAGGGCCAGCTTGGCCAGCTGCCGCCTGAAGAGATGAGTTCTGAGGACCCAGCTGGCCCTGGAGCTCCCAGTCACATCTCTGTCTAGGAATCCCCACAAGGTTAAACCCCCAGACTCTTATATAATATATGAGTGCATTGTAAGAGTTCATTCCTAAAACCAGGTGCGGTGATACATGCCTGTAATCCCAGCACTCAGGAGGTTGAGACAGGAGAATCTAGAGTTCCAGGCTAGCCTGAACTACACAGCAAGACCTTGTCTCAAAAACAAGCCAGGCACCAGTGGCTCATGTCTGTCATCTTAGCTACTCAGGAGGCTGAGATCTTAGGATCTTGGATCAAAGCCAGCCTGGGCAAGAAAGTCTGTGAGACTCTTATCTCCAATAAACCACTAGAAAACTGGAAGTGGCACTATGGCTCAAGTGGTAGAGCGCTCACCTTGAGCTGAAGAGCTGAGAGACAGCACCCAGGCCCACAGTACAAGCCCCACAACTGAACAACAAAAAGTGACGGGCAGGCTGGGTGCTGGTGGCTCATGCCTGTAATCCTAGCTACTCAGGAGCTGAGATCCGAGGATTGCAGTTCAAAGCCAGCTGGGGCAGGAAAGGCCTTGGTACTTTCTTCTCCAATAAACCACCAGCAGGGACTGGGAAGGTGGCTCAGTGGTAGAGTGCTTGCCTTGCATGCATGAGGTCCTGGGGTCGATCCCTGAGCACCACATAAGCAGAAATAGCCAGAAGTGGCACAGTGGCTCAAGTGGTAGAGCGCTCACCTTGAGCTGAAGAGCTGAGGGACAGCGCCCAGGCCCAGAGTTCAGGCCCCACAACCAAAACAAAACAAAACAAAAAAATGATATGCAGGCCGGTCACCTGGGCTCAGGTGTTCTAAGCAGCCACTGTTTAGAAAGGGGCGGGGCTCCTGCAGACTGGGGTGCAGACCTGCTTCCGGACTCTAGGTGCCCTTCCCTCCCCCACATTTCAGACTGGCAGAGTCCAAAGTCCTCGGTCGGCCCTGCTGGTCCCTGACACCTGAGTTCAAGGGGAGCCCAGGGCTGGGCTGCCTTTCCATCCGGAAGCCTGTGCCCCCCACATTCACAGCATCTAAGGGACAGTGGGCATCTGGATCCCCAATGTGAAGAGACCCAGAAATAAGAGCAATGAGACACTGAGGGTTTCAAGGACGGAAAAATCTAGCTAGCTCAGTTTTCCTAGGTCCTAGGGAGGAGGCTGGGCTGTGGAGGATCCCAGGGAGGAGGCTGGGCTGTGGGGTCCCAGGGACGAGGCCGTGGGGGCCCGGGGTGGAGGCCGTGAGGTCCCGGGGCGGAGGCCGCGTGGCGCCCGCGCTCACCTGGGCCGCGCGCCCTCCCGGAAGAGCCGGTCTTCGGCCCCGGCCCGCGCGGACAGCAGCGCCGCCACCTGCCGGCCCTTGGCCTCCAGGTTGGCCAGGTAGACGGCCAGGAAGTGCCCGGCGCCCCCGGGGCCTTCGGGATCGCCTCCCGCCGCGCCCCGCCGGGCCCCGGCCACCTCGCGGAGGAGCTGCGCGATGCGGGGCAGCAGGTCCCGCAGCGAGGGGGGCCCCGAGCCCAGCCGGGGGTCCCCGCATCGCTCTTCCAGACGCTGCAGCAGCCGCACGGCTCGGCCGAGCGCGCGGGGCTCCCCGCGATGCCACCCCTGCGGCACCGCGGCCATGGCCCTCAGGTGTCGGGGACCCAGGACGACAGGGAAGGGCGCGGGCACCGTGGGGGCGTGGCCGCGCAGGGCGAGGCCTCCAGATGGGCGTGTCCGAGCAGGGGCGGGCCGGCGGGCGAGGGCGTGGCCATACGAAAGGGCGTGGCCTCTATTGAGGGGAGGAGCCTCCCACGGGTGGGCGTGGCATCACCTATGGACGTGGTAGTGCCGGGCGGGGCCACATGAGTGGGCGTGGCCTCCAGCGGGGGGGGGGGGAGTCGGTAGTAGACGTGACATTCTCTATTGGTGGGGACTCTGGGGCGGAGCCTGCTGTAGGAGGCGGGACTTGTGGCCAGAGGGCGGGGCTTGGAGCTGGGGACGCGGGGCTCCTCGGCAGGTGGAGCGGGGTCTCTGGTTTCCAACGGGGGGGGGGCAGGAAGGGAGGTTTCCTGGGGGCTTCAAGGCGCCCCCGGGCTGGGTGGTTTTGGACTCCGCACACCTGGAGGGCGGAGGTCTTTGCTCCTGACCTTCTCAGTGGTTACTGGGGAGCGGGCACTAGCCCTTTGCTCCCGCGAAAGGGGCTCAGGGCACAGAATGGCCCGCTGCACCCCCATGGCGGGGGACCAGCGGGAAATTAAGCTCGAGGTTTTTGTTTCTGTGTGTGTTTTTTTTAAGAGTTTGAACTCAGGGTCTTGACCAGCTAGGCAGGTGCCCTGCCACTTGTCCACTGCCCTAGCCTTAGAGAACCCCCCAAAACCCCCACAACTTTCCCCAAGTCTCCAGTTTTTGTCGCTGGCGGGCTTCAGACCCCGATCCTGCGCCTCGTAACCGAGGCTCCGCCGGCATAGCTGGGATTACAGGTGTGCGGAGCCCTGCCCGGGACAGGCTGGAGTCCGGATACGTAGATTTCCTAGGCAGCAGACCCCTGGGCTCCACAGGGGTGAAGTGGGAAACTTGGAGGGAGGAGGCGAGGAGGCTGGGCTGGGCAGGGCGAGGCTTTCACCCCAACTGGCCCAACCGGTAAAAGCCACCTAGACCCAGGCTGCGCACAGGGCCGTGGGCCTCGTGAAGCCCCGCCCCTCCGGGGCCCCGCCCCCTCCTGGCCCCGCCCCCTCCGGGGCCCCGCCCCTGTCAGCCCCACCCCCTTCTAGCCTCGCCCCAGGAGACCTTCTAGGCGCACATATATGCGCATACCTGGAGAGTTGCAAATCAGACAATAATAGTTTATTCACTCATTTGTACCTGGAACAGCACCGGGACTCAATCACAAATGTGAGCTCGTGCCAGTAAGAGCTGTTATGTTAGGTCCTGTGTGTCAGATTCTATGCGCATTTGTTCACTGGTTTTGTTTTTATTCTTATTCTTTATTTTTGCGTCGATACTGAGGCTTGAACTCAGGAGCTAGGCGCTGTCCTTTAACTGTTTTTGTTTTTGCTTCCTCCTTAATGCTAGCCACCTACCATTCAAGCTACACCTCCACTGCCCACTACTTATTTTGGGGATAAATTGGAATAAGAGTTTCACAGCCTTTTCAGCCTGGGCTGGTTTCGAACCATAATCCTCAGATCTCAGTTTTCTAAACTAGGTTTGTAGGAGTTAGCCATCAGTGCCGTGCCAGTATAAACTTTTTTTTTTTTTTTTTCATTTGAGACATGATCTGGTAGGTATCACAGGCTGGCCTTGAATTTTCAATTTTCCTGAGTCACTGTCTCAAATGCTGGTTTTACAGGTGTGGGCTACCATGCCCATTCCCCAGATAGAGACACTTGAAACAAACATTTTACATCCTAGCCATTATCTTGGCTACAAGTATGCACATTAATATCTTTTGCCCAGTTTCAGGTTTCATTAATGAAAGAATCGTGTGTGCAACCCATGAAATGGACCTCAAACCCCACTAATGGGTCACGTTTGGAAGTTCATAAAATTCTGCTCTAAAGAGACATAACGGGGATATTCATTTCAGTCTTGTTGGATGGAAATGGAGAGAAGGAAGGAAATAGGTTTGCCCACTGGAAGATGGAATGAATGAATTGTGGTCTTCCCACAGGGCCTCAAGTCAGCAGTGGAGATGAATAGTAGAAGCATGAGTCATAAAGTATGAGGATGAGTGGAATGGGCCTCGCCTCCTACTTCCACAACCATATTTGCAAACAGGGTCTTTGAGGATGTGATTCATTAGGCTTGATATCTAAGGGTGTCCTTACAGAAAATGAACATTTGGGTTGGGCATGGTGACGCACACCTGTAATCTCGACATTCAGGAGGTTGAGGGCAGGAGGATGGTGAGTTGGGAGAGAGCTAGGAGAGAGCTGAGGCCTTGATTTGAGTTCCCCAGCCTCCCGCACTACAGCCAATAAATGTCTGTTGTTTGCAGCTGCCTGGATCGTAGATCTTTGTTCCATTAGGTGCCTGGCATGCTTTTTTTTTTTGTCAGTCGTGGGTCTTGAACTCTGGGCCTGGGCTCTGTCCCTCAGCTCTTCAGCTCAAGGCGAGCACTCTGCCACTTGAGCCACAGCACCACTTTGGGTTTTCTGAGTGGTTTATTGGAGATAAGAGTCTCACAGATTTTCTTGGGTGGGTTGGTTTTGAACCGTGATCCTCAGATCTCAGCCTCCTGAGTAGTTAGTATTACAGGCGTGAGTCACCAGCCTCTGGCACACATTTTTAAACTGAGACAATATTGATAACTTAGCCATTGTGGCTGTTTGGTATGAGAAACCAAGATACAAGCAGCATTCATCACCTGAGCATTAAGTGTCAGTGCTCAGCATCTATTATGGTGGGAAGATTCGCTTACATATGAAGCAAAATGTAATATAAATTCACACGCCTAAAATCTACTGTTTGGTTTGGTGTCCTTGCTGGACTGATGTTTCTGTGAGTTGTATTTTGTGTCACAGAGCGTTGAGTCTGTTTGCATTAAAACACAGGACTCCTCAGGCTTTGTCACTTGAAGCAGAAAGTAAAAAAAACAAAAACAAAACAGAGCTGGGAAGGTGGCTTAGCTGTAGAGTGCTTGCCTAGCATGCATGAAGCCCTGGGTTCGATTTCTCAATACCACATACACAGAAAAAGCCACAAGTTGCACTGTGACTCAAGTGGTAGAGTGCTAGCCTTGAGCAAAAGTAGCTCAGGGACATTGCCCTGGCCCAGAGTTCAAACACAGGACTGGAAAAAAATAAACAAACAAAAAAAAAAATCCCCAGGTTAAGTCAGGCATTGGGTCTCATGCCTGTAATCCTAACTCCTCAGGAGGCTGAGATCTGAGAATCGTGGTTTGAAGCCTGCCCAGGCAGAAAACTCTGTTGAGACTTTTATCATCAATGAGCCACCAAAGAGCTGCAAGTGGAACTGTGAGTCAAGTGGTAGCGCACCGCCCTTGAGGAAAAAAGCTCAGAGACAGAGCCCAGGCCCTGAGTTCAAGTTCCAGGACCGGCACGAGCGCGCGCGCGCCGCGCGCGCGCGCGCGCACACACACACACACACACACACACACACACACACACACACACACACACAGAGTTTCTGGTGATGATTCCATAATTCTTGAAGCATATGAAGCGGTGAGTTGTACACATTAGGTAAAACGTGTGGTGTTTGCATTCGATCTCAATCTGTTTTTTAAGGAAAGTGGAAACCAGACACTTAAAAAGTTAGTCTCCTTGGGCTAACCACAAGAGGGCGCGCGGAGCACAGATTTTCCTCCGCCCTGGAGCACTAAGTCTTTGAGGCTCCAGACTGTGACCACGCCTCCAGGCAAGGCCACGCCCCCAGACCCTGGCCACACCCCCCGGCCTTGACCACATCCCCCTAGACCTCAATTGAGCTGTGTCCAGGGAGCAAATTCATCTCCCAGCTCTGACCGGCGATGCGTGCAGACTTAGAAACTTACAAGCACAAAACTTAAAATTAGACTTAAAAACAAAGAACACCAAACCCGAGGTTGTGTGTTGCTCTTTATTGTTTTTGTGTGTGTGCAGTACTTATGCTTAAACTCAGGGTGTTGTCCCTGAGCTTTTTCACTCAAAGCTGGCTCTTTACCACGTGAGCCGCAGCTCCACTTCTGGCTTTTTGGTGATACACTGGTGATAAGAGTCCCAGGGACTTTTTTTTTTGCCCCAGCTGGCTTCAAAGCAGGATCCTCGGATCTCAGTCTTCTGAGTAGCGAGGATCACATCTGTCTGTGTGTGTGTCATGAATCTGACAGTTTTGGAGGTTACAGACTCTTTTTTTTTTTTTGGTCAGTCGTGGGGCTTGAACTCTGGGCCTGAGCACTCTCCCTCGGCTCTTTAGCTCAAGCAAGTGCTCTACCACTAGAGCCCCAGTGCCACTTCTGGTTTTCTGGTGGTTCATTGGAGATAAGAGTCTCACAGACTTTCCAGGCTGGTTTTGAACTGCAATCCTCAAATCTCAGCCTCCTGAGTAGCTAGGCTTATAGGCGTGAGCTGACACCTCTTGATGTGGGTTTGTCTTGTATCTCCTTGTGATTAGATTCTGGTGTCAGGAATGTTCTAGAAAGGATGCTAGACACTCCCTTTGCTTGGTGACAGAGGGACATGATGTGATCAGTTTGATTAGTTTGGTTATGGGGAAATCATGAAATCCAGGACCTATAGATACAAAGTTCAGTTTCTTTCTGCTCTAGGCCTCAGTTTCCTTTCCTGTCAAACAGAGGCAGCTGGGACTACCTAAGAGTCTGTAATATGCCCCTGGCTGCCTGGCGGGTCTCGTGTTCTTAAAAACATCTATTGGGCTGGGCGCCGGTGGCTCATGCCTTTAATCCTAGCTACTCAGGAGGCTGAGATCTGAGGATCTCAGTTCAAAGCCAGCCTGGGCAGGAAAGTCTGTGAGACTCTTATCTCCAATAAACCACTCAGAAAACTGGAAGTGCAGTTGTGGCTCAAGTGGTAGAGTGCTAGCCTTGAGCTGAAGAGCTGAGGGACAGCGCCCAGGCCCAGAGTTCAAGCCCCATGACTGACAAAAAAAAAAAAAATCTATTGCAACGTTGGCATAACATTTTTTGTATACCTGTACCAGGACTTGAATTCAGGGCTTCACACTCTTGATTTTGTTTATACCTGGTGCTTGACTACTAGAGCTATACTTCCAATCAGGCTTTTCCTGGGTAATTAGAGATAGAGTCTTGTGAAATTTTCTTTCTGGGCTGGCTTTGAACCTTGATACTCTCCAGGTCTCAACTCCTGAGTAGCCACTATTACAAGTGTGAGCCACTGGTGCTCACTGTGAGATACTATTAAAAAAAAAAAAAGCCAATCATAGTGGCTCACACAGGAGATGGGAGGATCATGGGTTCTAGACTAGCTATATTAAAAAAATAAAATACAGGGCTGGGAATGTAGCTTAGTGGTAGAGTGCTTGCTTAGTGTGCATGAAGCCCTGGATTTGATTCCTCAGTACCAGATAAACAGAAAAGGCCAGAAGTGGCGCTGTGGCTCAAGCGGTAGAGCACTAGCCTTGAGCAAAAGGAGCTCAGGGACAGTGCCCAGGTGTGGCCAAAATAAAATAAAATACAAGTTTGTTATTCAACTAACTGGGAGGCAGAAGTAGGAGGATCAAAGTTGGAGGCCAGCTGGAACAAAAAGGAAAAAAAAACAACCCATGAGTTTGGCAGATTTCACATGGAAGTTTGGAAGAGTTGCCCGATGCCCACTGGGTTTTCTAGGGTGGAATAAGCCAGTGACACTGGCAACAGGGACATGAGCTGTCACTGAAGGTGTGGCAGCCGGATTGTGCCAAGATCCTGAGGTCTGGAGGCTGAGAGGGGATTTCCACGCACAGGGGACAAGAGCCTCTGTTTTAGAGAAGTAAGTGCAAGGTTAAGGCTGAGTTCAGCCTCAAACCCCAGTTTCTCACACACAGAGGCCCCTCACCCCCAGCCTGTATCACCGCCCAGCACCCCAGCTCCCCAATGTACACCCCCATATCACACAAGGACCAGTATTGTGTCCAGCATCTGCATTCACACCTTCACTGAATCTTCCTCTTCCTCAGGGCTTGGGAAGTATTGCCTTTGTGCAAAAGAGGAAACTGAAACATGGAGTGGTAAGTCACTTAAGTCTGAGTCAGATAGACCCCAGACCTCTCCTCTTCCTTTTGAAACAGAACCGCATCTCATCTGGGTAGCTGCTTCTGAGATCAAACTACATTTCCCAGCATGCTTGGTGTCAGGCAGCACCATGCGACCCGGATGTTGGGCAAACACACCCCAAGCACCCAGAGATACTTATTTATTTCTTCAAGTGCCCAGCATGGGGCTTGAACTCAGGGCTCATACCCTGTGCGTGAGCTCTTTTGTTTTTGTTCCTCTACCAGTTGAACCACACACAGCTCCACTTCTGGCTTTTTGGTGGTTCACTGGAGATAAGAGTCTCAGGGACTTTCCAGCCTAGGCTGGCTTTGAACCACGATCCTCGGCCTTCTGAGTAGCTGGGATTGCAGGTGTGAGCCAGAGGCACCCCGTTGTGCCAGACTTTCTTACAAGATGCCCCACTGAGCCTGGTGTATGGTACAAAAATAGTTTATTACAAAAGATATCAAACCAAAATGCCTAATAATTTACATCGTCCTCTTCCCTCAGACCTGGGAGAGGACAAGGGGAGCCCTTGCTCCCCGGTTTGTTTCCCCTGTTCTAGGAGGGGCTGTGATGGGCGCCAGACAGGTAGCAGGTGCCTGAGAATGAAGGGGTAAAGTCCTTGGGATGGGGAGGATATGGGGTGATATCTGCACAGAAGATGGGGTTCAGGGTGGACATGACATGTGCACTGGTGCAAATCTTGTTCCCAAAGATGGGGGACAGAGTGAGATCTTCACAGTTTACAGAAGTGTTTGCCGCTTTGCGGGGGGGCGGGGGCTCCTCACAAGTCCAGATCTGCCCCCCCATCCCTCTCAGCTGCCTCCCGGGGCTGGTGAGGGGGGCACGGGCCGGCCAGGGCCTCGGAGGACCCCAGGGAAGGACAAGAAGGTAGGTGGAGATGGAGGAGGAAAGAAGAAGTTGTGGGGAGCCAGAGGGAATCCAGGGATGTCCTTGGGGGGAGACTGGGAGGGCGAGGAGGATGGCGATGCAGACGGGAGACCTGTGGAGGGAGAGAGAGGAGGGGAGGTTGAGGGCGGGCTGAGGCCACAATGGGGTTCAGGGGGGAGCAGGCGGGCTCTCACCATTGGAGCTGAGGCGGCTGCTGCTCTCTGGGGAGGCGGTGACACTGCGCTCAGGGGATGGCTCCTGCTGGGACCCAGAGGCGGCCCGGGTGGCCTTCCCCCTAAGGATATCGATGACCTGGGGTAGATGGATGGGTCAGCAGATACGGCATGCAGGGGAGGGCCGCTTCTCAGCAGGTGAAGGTAGACAGGCATTTCTCTGTGTGTGTGTGTGTGTGTGTATGTTGGCACTGGGGCTTGAACTCAGGGCCTTGTACTCTTTTTTTTTTTTTGCCAGTCGTGGACCTGAACTCTGGGCCTGGGCGCTGTCCCTCAGCTCTTCAGCTCAAGGCTAGTGCTCTACCACTTGAGCCACAGCGCCACTTCCGGCTTTTTCTGCTTATGTGATGCTGAGGAATCGAACCCAGGGCCTCATGCATGCAAGGCAAGCACTCTACCACTGAGCCACCTTCCCAGCCCAGGGCCTTGTACTCTTGCTTGGCTTTTCTAACTCCATGCTGGTACTCTAGCACTTGAGCTCTTCCTCTTTCTATTTTCTTTTTCTATTTCTTTTTTGGTGCCAGTGCTGGGGCTTGAACTCAAGGCCCCATGTATTGTCGCTGAGGGTTTGGTTTTGCTCAGGGCTAGCTAATAATCTACCACTTAAGCCACACCTCCACTTCTGGCTTTTTTTTTTTTTTTATGGTGGTTAATTGGAGATAAGAGGCTCAGTGAGCATCGGGCAGGGGGCTCACACTTGTCATCTTAGTGACTCTGGAGGCTGAGATCTGAGGACCATGTTTTGAAGCCAGCCTGGGCAGAAAAGACCCTGTGAGACTCTTATCTCCAATGAACCACTCAAAAACTGGAAGTGGCACTGCGGCTCAAGCGGTAGAGTGCTAGCCTTGAGCATAGAGAGGCTCAGAGATAGCGCCCAGGCCCTGAGTTCAAAACCCCCCTCCCCCAAAGTCTCATAGTCCTTCTTGCCCAGGCTGGCTTCCAACCATGATCCTCAGATCTCAGCTTCCCAAGTACCTGGGATGACAGGCGTGATCCCCCGGTGCCTGACTGTATTATACTATTTTCACCCGTACATGTAATGTGCTTGGATCATATTCACCTCCCCTCTACCCTCTCTTATCTTTCTTCCTGCCTCAGTTTCCCCATCTCTAGGTCTCACATCGCGCTTCCCCTTCCACTCCCCCCCCCATGCTCTGTTGCTAGGTCACTGGTCAGCAGCCCGCAGACCTCCCTCCCCTTGTCCCCCCGGGGCGCGCTGCCCAGGCCGGGCCCACCCCACCCATGCGCCACGATCCGGACCCCCAGCGCCCCCCACCCCAGGCACCCCGGCTCACCCGACGGCTGCGCGCCACCATGAGCGGTGTGTCGTTGTGACAGTTCTTGAGGCCGCTGTCGGCTCCGCTGCGGACCAGCGTGCGCACCAGCGGCAGGAGCCCGCGGCCGGACGCCGAGTGCAGAGCCGAGCTGCCGGAGTACATCTGCGCATTCACGTTGGCGCCGTGCTGCGGGCGGGGTGGGGTCAGAGTGAGGGGCTTGGGAAGAGCTGTGGGGCTGGGGTCCGCATCACATCCGCGACCAGGCTTGGAGCAGGGCCAGATGAGGTCGAGGACGTGTGTGTGTCTTAGAAAGACGGAAGCTATGTTGGGCCTAGTAGTAGCACTCGCCTGTGATCCCAGCATTCGGGAGGCTGAGGCAGGAGGATCGCCAGTTTGAGGCCAGCCTCGAATTACTCGTCAAGATCCTTTCTCAAATAAAGGTACCAGAGCTGGAGGCTCAAACCTGTCATCCTAGCCACTCAGGAGGCTGACATCGAAGTTCAAAGCCAGCCCCTATGAGTTAACCACCAAAAAGCTGGAAGTGGAGGTGAGGCTCAAGCGGTAGAGCTAAGGAACAGAGCTCTGAGTTCAAGCCCCAGGACTGGCACACACAGACACACACATAGGGACCAGAACTAGATAGGGTGGTTTGTGATGTAGGTAGGGGAGGGGTGAGAAGGGATCACGGATGGAGTCCGGGGCAGAAGGCCAGCGCGGGGCCATCGCAGGGCGGGGCGTGGCCTTGGAAGGGACCGAGGACGAACAGCAGGGGCTCCCGGCCAAGTTGGCAGCAGAGAGAGAATGAAATCGGACTCCTAGCATGAGACCAAGCTGGATGTGGAAGCAGAGGGGTGGGGAAGGAGGGAGGGATCCGGGTGACAGCTGCGTGGGCATCAGAGGGGATTGGGGAGGAGCCAAGGGCCGGGGCCGCACCCACCTGCAGCAGCAGCTGCACCATGCTCAGGGTGTTGTTTTCCACCGCGTGGATGAGCGGGGAGCGGCCGCTCTTAATGTCCTGCGGCGGGAGGAGAGGTCTTGGAATCACTCTACACTGGATGCAAAACTCCCCCGGGCCATCCAGAGGCTGGATCCAGGACTAATCCCATTGGCTACTCTAATCCCCGCCCCTCGAGGGCGTGTCTCCTTGGGACTGCGCCCTTTGCCACGCCCCATCACCACTACCCACAGCTCAGTCCAGCCTGGATTCCATTGGGCACTCCAAGCTCCACTCACTAGGCGTGCTTCCCTACGGGCCACGCCCCACTAGGATCCCATTGGATATTCCAAGCTCCGCCCACCAAGGCGGCGTCCAACAGCCCCGCCTCTGGCCTGGATCCCATTGGATACTCCAAGCCCTGCCCACCGAGGCCAGCTTCCCCACCAACCCCGCCTCTGGCCACGCCCCACTATGATGACTTATCACAAGGCTGGGATCCCATTAGACAATCCAAGCCCCACCCACAGGCGCGCTTCTACACCGACCACGCCCACCCCGGCCCCGCCCCCACGCGCGGGCCCCGCCCTCTCCCTGCTCTCGGCTGGCTCACCACTGCATCAATGTCGGCCCCGCGCTCCAGCAAAAGCAGCACCGTCTCTGGGCAACCGGTGTTCACCGCCACGTGCAGGGCGGTGAGCCCTGGGGGGGAGGAGGAGCCGCGGTCAAGCCCGGTTCCGCGGTGTCAGGACCGCCCGCCCCACCCCAGGCCGCAAGTGCGGGACTCACCGTCGTAATTGCGGGCCTCCAGGTCCACCGTGCCCGGGGCCGCGCTGTCCAGCAGGGCCCGCAGGCACGTCGGGCTGCGGTGCTCGCACGCTAGGTGGGCTGCCGTCTGGCCATGGCGATCCAGCGCCATGGGGCTGGCCCCGGCGGTCACCAGGAGCTGGACGACGGTGGGTAATGTGGTAATGACAGCCAAGTGGAGCGGCGTCTGCGGGAGGGTGATTGTGAGGGGCTGGTGTCCTGCACCCCAACCCTGCCTGGGGGCGTGGGGGGGGAGGAGAGGGGGGGAAGCTGCTTCCTCACATATAAGGACCAGGGCCCAAGCTGGGCGCTGGTGGCTCACCTAACTACTCTGGAGGCTGAGACCTGGAGGATCCAGGCTCTTCTAAGTCAACCTGGTCAGGAAAGCCTTCGCGATGCTTGGAGGCATGGGCCAAACGGTAGAGCACCAGTGAGAGGGCAAGGCCATAGGGAAGCCAGAGTCTGTGGACTGTTTTTGTTTTTAAACTAGGGGAATGAGTCCTTGAACTCATGGCCTCCATCTTGGGCTTGGCTTTTTATGCTCAAAGCTGGACCTCTGCTGCTTGAGCCACAGCCTCTGTTTCTGAAGGCAGATTCTCGGGTACCACCCACTAGGCCCCCAAGTCCAGCTCCCTCCAGCCCACCTCACCTGGCGAAGGTGGTTGTACACATCAAGCTCCCGGCCTCCATGCTGGAAAAGTCTGATCAGCCGGTGCACAGCTGGAAGATTCTCCTGGGCCACGGCAATGTGGAGAGGCCTGAAGGACAGGGCAGGGGCCACCACAGATATTAGCGGTCCTCCCCCCCCCCCACCATGGTGGCAGAATTAACATTGATGAGGCCTGCGGTGCTTGGGAAGCCTACCTCTGCAGGCCTTTGCTCTGGTATAGCCACCCTTGCAGCCTTCTAGAACATTCCAATCTCCCCTTCCTCCTTACTACACCCTTCTCGGCCAGCTGGGGACAGAAAGAGCAGCTAAAAGGACCCTTTCACAGTGTGCCCCAGGGCCTTTGCACTGGCTGTCTCCTATGCTTGGGTCTCCTAATATAGTTGTGACTGCACCAGGGCCAGGTTTCCCTCACTGCCCAGTCTCTGGTGGGCACCTGATGCTCTGCCGGTGCTGAGTGGCCAAGCTCCCACCCCACTATCTCTGGGCCAAGCTCTCCTCCTATTGCAACTTGTGGGAGGGCAGGAGCCTCAAGCTCTCTGATAGCTGATTTAAGTCCAGCCTCCAATTGAACTCGTGCTGTCTGCATAGAACTGGGGTGTGGGGGTATCACCGCTCTGGAACTGGGAGTCTAGATTGAAGGACTTTTCTTTTTTCCTTAATTGGCAGTACTACGATTTGAATTTAGGGCCTCACAAGTGCTAGGTAGGTGGCCTACCCCTAGAGCCATACCCATAATCCTTTCTGCTTTAGCTACTTGTCAGATGGGGTGTCCCAATTTTTGCCTGGGCTAATCTGGACTGCGATCTTCCTATTTATGCCTTCAACAGCAGAGATGACAGGCAGGCTTCACCATCCTCAGCTCTTTTGTTGACATGGGATTATGTTCAAGTTGACCTCAAAGCCTGATCTTCCTCATCTGTAGCTCTGGAATAGCTTGGATTACACGTGGCAGCCACTGCATCTGGCCTTAAAGTAGACATTCTCCTAGCTTCTGGGGTCATGGGCTGTCAAACAAGCTGAGGGGAAGAGAGCTGATGGACCGATGAGAGCAGGGATTGATCAGCTCTCAGATGGCTCCAGCCTCCTGACTCAAGGCCAAAGGATGCCCCAACTTCTATATTGTCTGGGGATGAGAAGGCGGGGGATGGGAGGGGGGGGAGGGAAGGCCAGCTGCCCAGACCTGCTTTCTTCTCCCTTGTAGACTGCTGACTGTTGGGAGCCAGACCCTCAGTAAGTCCTCACTTTCCAAGGTACCCCAATCTGGGGATGGGGTGTTAGAGAGGGGGGACAGAGCGCAGCACCCCAATGCCTTGCCAAGACTTTGACTCCTAACTATGTAATAGGAGCTAGCGTCCCAGAGGATTCTGAGGAGGGGTGGAGGGAAATCCTGGGGTGTCTCCCATGAGGGAGGGGCTTGGAGGGGCCAAGATCCACTTGCAAACACCCCTATAGTTCCATCTAGGGCCGAATCACATGACTCGATGAGCCGCGCCCCCCCCCCCCCCCCCCCCCCCCCCCCCCCCCGCAGGCCACATGACAGGACGGATTAAGCAGGTGACTCTCAAAGCCAACCCGATTTAAATAGAGAATGTTGGGGTGGGTCTGGCCCTGGGCCAGGGTGCCCCCCCCAGCCCCCACTACCTCCCCCTGAATCTCCCTGGATTCTGGCCTGGGTCCCTCCCCGGGCGGGGTTAAGCCAGGGCAGTGCAGTGAAGGATTTCAGAGAAACCCAGCCGGCGCGAGTTCCCATAAACGCGAGGGCTGCAGGGGTGGGGCGGGGCTGGAGGAAGTGGGGAGGGAGGGGAGGCCCAGCCCTGGACTTCCAGTAACAGCCGGCCGGGCGGGGCTGCGCTTCCTGCTCCCGGGGGAGGGAAGCTGGTCCCTTGGGGGATCTACCCTGACACCCCCCACCTTACAACCCCAATTTCCACCACCACCCCCCCTCAACTGAGCCTCACAGTCTCTGGGTATCACTGTGTGATTTATGGTGTTTTGTGAGGCCCAGGTACTGAGTTCAAGGTTCTGCAAAGGAATGGCGCTGGCTTCTTCCCCAAAGGCTTTTGTGGAGCCAGGTCCTGCAGCCGGTCCCTTCTCCTGTTCCCCAGAATACGTACAGCACCCCAACTCAGAGTCATGGGCCTCATCTCTTGGAAGACTTCAGTTTCTAATTCTCCTGTCCCTAATTTCTTTGGGATCAAGCTTCCTACACCTCCACATCTCCACAACTCTCTGTCTGTCTGTCTGTCTGTCTCTGTCTGTCTGTCTGTGTCTCTGTCTCTCTCTCTCTTTCTTTTTTTTTTTTTGCCTGAACTCTGCCTGGGTGCTGTCCCTCAGCTCTTCAGCTCAAGGCGAGCACTCTACCACTTGAGCCACACCACCACTTCTGGCTTTTTCTGCTTATGTGGCACTGAGGAATCGAACCCAGGGCCTCATGCATGCAAGGCAAGCGCTCTACCACTGAGCCATCTTCCCAGTCCTGTCTCTCTCCCTTTTGTCCCCGGGTTTGAATTCAGGACCCAGCTGCTGTCCCTGAGCTTTTCTGTTCATGGCTGGCTCTCTACCACTTGAACCATAGCTCCACTTCTGGCTCATTTTGGCAGTTCCTTGGAGAGAAGAGTCTCATGGACTTTCCTGCCCTGACTGGCTTTGAACTACCATCCACAGATCTCAGCCTCCTGTGTAGCTGGGATTACAGGCGTGAACCACTGGCGTGGCTCTGGCTCTCTTAATAAGGACTCTGAAGTGCAGCCTGTAGAACTTTGCTTTGTTTTGGGGAGACAGACTTAGCAGCCCTCCCTGTGTGAAACAGGGCTGGTGGCTGTCCTTTCCGGTAAAGTCTGGGCCCCAGTAGAAGGGGTTAAGGTTGGAGGGAGTTGGGGAGGGAGGGTGCTGGGGTGCTGACGTGGGGTGAGCAGCTGGCTGCGGTCAAGTTCCCCCAGAAGGGATTTCCCCGGCAGGCAGCTGAGACACAAGTATTTGTGTTGGGGTGGGGGGAGGGAAGGGGGGGAGACAGGGAACAGAGCGAGAAGGCTGAGGGCCTGCACCCTGCTTCCAAGACAACTGACCAGTCCCTCCTGAGGCTGACCCGGAGCGACACCTGCTTCATAAGAGCCCTGTGGAGGCATCCAGAACTACAGCTCTGTGTGTGTGTGTGTGTGTGTGTGTGTGTGTGTGTGTGTGCACGTGTGCGCACGCGCGCGCGCGCCTCTGTCCTGGGACTTGAACTCAGGGCCTGGATGCTGTTCCTTAGCGTTTTCTGCTCAAGGCTAGTGGATTTCTGATGGTTCACTGGAGATAAGGGTCTCAGGGACTTTCCTACCTTAGGCTGGCTTTGAGTTTCAATCCTCAGATCTCAGCCTTCCAAACGGCCTGGATTACAGGCGTGTGCCACAGGCGCCTGACCCACCAGCAAGTTCAAGCTTTTAGACAACTACCTTTCTCCAACTGCTACCCAGGGCTCCTCTGTCTCAGTGCGCAATGTCAAGTATTGAGCACCGACTGCCTATGCTAGGCTCTGATCTGCTGAATTCGAATTATGAGAAGTGCTGGGATGGGGCCCAGTTTGTAAAATGGGAAATTGAGGCTTGGGGCCACGGGATGGTGAGCCCAATGGGTCTCTACACCTTTCCCTGTGGTTTCGAGTCCCCAACTCAATTCCCATGAAAGGGCATTACAGACATAATTTCAGAGAGGTGCATACCCTTAGAGTTCCTGTTTGCATACAGAGGGAAACTGAGGCATGGTAGGGCAAGAAAGTGGCCAGCCAGGAGTCAAACCCGTGTCCAATGAGTGACAATAATCCCCAAGGTGAATGGCTCTGAGCACCAATTATGCACCAGGCACACAGTTAAACTGTCTCCTGTGCAGAGTTCTAGGTGAGCTCAGAGGCAGCGCCCAGGCTCTGAGTTCATGAGCTCAAGTCTCAAGACCAGTATCTGCGCATGCATGCACGCACACACACGCAAATCAATCAAGATGGTCGCTGTACCTCACACTTGTAATCCTGGCTGCTCAGGAGGCTGACATCAGGATATCACACTTGGAAGTCAGGCCAGGAGAAAAATTAGTGAGACTCTTTAGTTCCATAATAGCTAGCAAAAAGCTAGGCTGGGGACATGACTCAGGCTGTAGAGCACCAGCGTGAGCCAGCACGAGGCTTTGAGTTCAAATCAGGAAACCAGCAACAAACAAACCCTATAAGGTGATCAAGGAATGTGTGCCTGCTATTTTTCTAAAAAAAAACCAAAAAACATGTGGAACCAGGGGTATAGCTTAATAGATTAGAAGGCATGAAGGCCTGGGTTCGAGAGTCAGGGGGAGAGGAGAGAGAGGGTAAGCAAGCACCACTGCCTCAAAAGCAGTCCCAGGAGATACATGTTCTTAGAAGCCCATTTCTCAGAGGTGGAAACTGAGGCTCAGGGGTGGGGACAGGACTGGCCCTGGGCGGGTGGTAGAGATCTCGGCTTCCCTCCCCCCTTCCCCTGAGTAGACAGGGGCTGCGTGTCACTCACGTATCTCCATCTTCATCTGCTCGGGTGGCCACAGCGATGTCAGCTGCCAGGGGATGTTCCACAGGACACACCATTGGGTACAAGGGTGCAGGCAGGTTGAGCAGAGGAAAGGGGGACCCCAGAGTCGGGGTGGGATAAAGAGGCAATAATGGTCCTGAAGAAAGGAGGACAGAAAGGGGCTGAGTGAAGCCAGGTCCTGTCTGAGCCTTGGTTCCTACAGTGGGGTCTCCCTTCCTTCCAGACCCACCTTCCACTATTATTATTATTATTATGCCCAAGACCGGGACTTGAACTCAGTACCTGCCGCTTTGGCTCACGGAGGTGCTACCAATGGAGCCACGCCTCCAGCCCACCCCGAACTAGGTCCTTAAAGCCCCAAGACCAAGCCAAGTGCTCATCCCAGTCCACAGTCCTCCGCCGAGCCTCCCTGTCCCCCCAACTCTGATGCTGATCATTGTTCTCTGAAGGGACCCAGCGGAGGTCCCCAGGGGCCTGCTTACTCAGGCTTTGTGGGGGGGACACATAACTGAGGAATGAACTAGGTGCTGGGGGGGGCGTGGAATGAAGGCTCAGTAGGTTGGGGGAGAGAGAAAAGTCCCCCATCTTTCATTGGTCAGGTCAGGGAGAAGGGACCTTTGTCGATCTGCACACACCCATTGTGCAGATTGGAAAAGTAAGGCTCAGGTTCTAGCGAGGGCATGAGAAGAGGAGGCAGAGGCTGGCCTCCTGTGGGGCAGAGGCACAGGCCACTGAGGCAGTAAGAAACTAGGGGCACTAGGGACACTGCCTTGGGCAGTTCTCAGGTCACCTAGTCACCAGGATAAGCTGATCCTGAAAGGGAACCCCCCAACACACCCATCTTTAAGTCATAAGGAGATAGTGGCCAGGCATAGTTGGCTCACACCTGTAATCCCAGCTACTTAGGAGGCTGAGAACTGAGGATCACAGTTCCAAGCCAGCCCTGGCAGGAAAGCCCATAAGACTCTTTAATGAACCATCAAAAAAAAAAAAGAGCCAGTAGTGGAGTTGTGGTTCAAGTGGTAGAGCACTAGCCTTGAGCACAAAAAGTAAGGGACAGCGCCCAGGCCCTGAGTTCAAACCCCTGTTAAAAAAACAAATTTAGGGCTGGGAAGGTGGCTTAGTGGTAGAGTGCTTGCTTAGCATGCATGAAGCCCTGGGTTCCATTCCTCAGTACCACATGCACAGAAAAAGCCAGAAGTGGTGCTGTGGCTCAAGTGGTAGAGTGCTAGCCTTGAGCAAAAGTAGCTCAGGGACAGTGCCCAGGCCCTGAGTTCGAGCCCCAGGACTGGCAAAAGATAAGTAAATAAAAATAAAGAAGAGAGAATCTGGCTTTCTCTGGCTCCCCTTCCCGTCCATTTGGGTCCCTGTTATGTCCAGAGTCAGCCCTTGGGATCCTAAGGCCTCCCATTCAGAGACTGCTCAACGGGTCTTAAAAAAATTTTTTTTTCATGCCAGGCCTGGGCCTGGAACTCAGGGCCTGCATGCTGTCCAACTTTCAAGGCTAGCGCTTTACTGCTTGAGCCACAGCTCCACTTCCGGTTTTCACCTGGCTCATTGGACCTAAGACTCTTACAGACATTCTTGCCTGGGCTGGCTTTGAATTGTGATCCTCAGATCTCAGCCTCCTGAGTTACTGGGATGACAGGCGAGAGTGACAGGTGTCCAGCCCCTGGCTAGTCTTTAAACTCTGGACTCCAGTCCCCCGAGCATGTCTGAACTCCTCGGGTCCCCAATGCCCCTGGGAACTCTGAACCTTGTGACCCCCAACAGGAAGTCCTGACCACTAGAGAACACGCACACCTGGGTGCCAGAACACTGGCTCTCCAGCCTCCTTGCCCTGTCTAGGTCCTTGAAGCTGTGAGTTTCCAGATATTGGGGTGTGTAGAACCCCAAGTGTATCTTCTCCTATGCCGACTCCTCCTGATAGTTTGCTTCCTGGGACTTTTCACCTCTTAAGACCCCTAATATCTTAGAGAACCCCCATCTCTGATGGGTTAACTGCCTTCACATTATCCAGGTGTCAGGAACCCCAGTTTCTAACCCTATTCATCTACTTCTCCTGAGCTTGTAATTCCGTGTCTGTGGGTGCCAACTTCTGATTCTCCCCCCAAATCTCCCTTACGGGAGACCCCCCTGGGGCTCTATTCCCAGGATCCCCTCCACCCCCAGTGCCTTGGGACCCTAGTCACTGCTCCTTGGCTCCCAGATCTTCTTGTTCCTGTGTCCCTGGAACCTCGACCTCCACTCTCCCGGCTCTCCAGAGCCCCGTTTCTTTGGGCCCCGGGTTCTGTCTCGGGTCTCGGCTGGCAGTGGTTTCCAATCCCCCCACCCCATCCCCGGCCCCGGCCCACGGAGGAGGGGCCACTCACCCGGGTAGTAAAGCGCCTCCGGCCTGGCCAGCCCGTGGGGGACCCCGGGGACCCCCAGCGCGTCGCAGCCTCCACGCAGGGGGTCGGCGGGGACCCCGGGGACGGCGGTGCCTCGGGGGGCGGCGCGCTCCGGGGAGGGCGCGCGGTAGGGGCGCTTGCGGAGCGGCAGCGCGGCCCCGGGGGTCCTGGGGGTCCCGGGGGTCCCGGGGGCCTTGGGGCGGGTGCGCAGGTCCACGGGCCCCTCGTCCATGGCCCCCGCGGGGCATCGGGGCATGGGGCGGCCCGACACGGCCGGCCGGAGCGCGGCCGGGGAGGCGGGATCGCGGGGCGCAGGGACTTCCCCCCCGCCGCCCGCGGAGCCGAAGGGACTTTTGTCGGCCGGGGCGGTGCCGCCCGCCTCCCCGCCCCCCGGGCCACCCCGCCGGCCCCAGGGGTTTCCTGGACCCGCGCCGCCCCGCCGCGCCCGCGGGGGCGGGGTCTGCGTCGCGGGCCATTCATTACCTGTGCGGCCTCCCCGGTGGCCAGGTTCGAATCTGCCTTCCTCCTTCCGGGCTGGGTGACCTTGAAGCGGACATCAGCCCTCTCGGAGCCGCTTCCTCCTTCCTGGGGGGTACGGGGGACAAACCCCAGCCTGGCTGGGACTGGCACGGGGCTGGCACGGGGCAGGATCCCCGGCTCTCCTCCTCCCCTGGCCCGTCTCCGCCTCCTCCATAGGCCTCACTTGGGGGTGTAGGGGAGGGGGGAGTACGGGGTGCGCGCGCAGAAGCGCTGAATGAATGCAGGGGTGTCTCTGAGGCCAGCCAAGGCCCACCGGGCGCCAAGAGGTGCTGGAGGAGCCCCAGATGCAGAGGAGAGGCTGCGGTGCAGAAAGAGAGAGAGAAAGGGGAGAGGCTAGACAAGCAGTCGCTTGGGCGCCCCAGGCCAGGTCCTGCAGCTGGGGAGCAGGCTGACCCCCCTCTGCACCCCTATTTTCCCTCCCACCCTAGGGAGGGGCCGGTGAGTGGCGGACAGGCCGGGCGGGTTGGGCGCGTGAGTCAGAAACAGAGGCGTCCTCTTTCCAGACCACGCCCCCGAGAGACCACGCCCACCCTCGGCCACGCCCTCGCCGAGCCGCGGCCACGCCCCTCGCCTCTCCCCGCCCCGGGGTGGGGCCGGGTGGCGCGCGGGGCTTTCCCGGATTTCCCTGGGAGCCCGGCTGCCGCTGGGGTTACGTCCGGGTCACTGAGTCACAGGCTTTGAGGGGAGGGGTCGGGAGATGGGGGTGGTAGGAAAACGGAGACTGCACCCCAGAGATGCCCAGGGGACGGACCGGGTGTCCCTGGATCTCTTGTCTGAGGGTCCTTGTGTGCCCCCTCGCCCCCCCCCCGCCCCGCCCCATCCGTGGCAGGGCTGGCCCCGCCCCCTCGTTCCTGCCCTACCCGAGGCCCCGCCCAGACCCCGCCCCTCGCCCTTGGCCACGCCCCTCGCCTGTGGCCACGCCCCTCCGCGTCTCCCTGCCCTCCGTCTGTGTCCTCCGCGCGGCCTCCTCTGGGCCGGGACCAGGGGTGCGGCCCGGTCCCCGGAAGGGACTTTGGCCGGCTGGGCCCCACCCGAGTGGATGGTTAACCAGAGATGCGGGCTGGGGGGGGCGAGGGGGCCCCCCTCCTCCTCCTGACCCCCCTCACTCCGCCCTTAGGTGAGGCACGTGAGGGTTGCAGGCCGTGGGATCTCAGCCCCCCTCTCGTGAGACTCAGTTTACCCTGGAGAGTGGGCGGCCGGGCGCCCTCAGCGCACCCAGAGGCCTGCCCCAGCCCTGTCCCTTCCCTGGGGAGGGATCGGGGTCTGATGGAAGAAGACAGTCGGAGGGAGGAGGCAGGGGTCCGAGGGAGGAAGTGAGGGTCTAAGGGAGGAGGCAGGGGTCCGAGGGAGGGGATGGGAGGTCTGAAGGCAGAGGTGGGGGTCTGAGGGAGGAGGGAGAAGTTTGATGGAGGAGGCCCACAGCTCTGAGGCTGAGGCAGTTGGGGAGCCCCCCCTTCTGGTGGGGGGAAGGGGAAGGAGGGGTGCCTGGGGACCAACACTGCTGTGGGGAGTGGGGAGGGAAGGGAGGTCAGGAGTGAGCCCCGCCCTGCAGCTGTCTCTAATTTCCCAGAACGTTCTGCAGCTCAGGAAAGTCCCTGCTCCCACCGCAGCCTCCCTCCAATGTCGGGAACAGAGGATGTGGGACTAGGATGACCAGCCCCTCCTTCTCCCCGGCCCTGGAGAACGAGGGTCTCCCCTCTCTGGCCCTTGAGCCTCCCACTGGCAAGGGACAGCCCCTGGATGAGTCCCAGAAACTTCTCAGAGAAAGCCTGGAAGTCCTGCTTGCTGTCTAACCACTTTCCTTTGCACAGCCGGCCTTTGTATCTGTTCCTATTTTTTCTCCTGCTTCTTCTCTAAGTGCTCTTGGGGAGTTGGGGGGGGGGTGTTATGTGGGGAGAAAGCCCACATTTTACCTGTTCAAGGTGCCCAGAGGGAAATCAAGTCTAGCTCAAAAGGACTGAGGACCAAGGACAGGTTTTCATTTTCTTTGATTCTTTCTCTGGGCCTCGATTTCCCCTCCTAGAGGAGAAGATGAAGTTGGTCCAATCCCAAGTTCCTTACTGTCTTGATTCCTGGGCCTCGTAAGGTTTTGCTTTCCACTGTGGCCTGGGTGCGAATCCTGCCTCCTGCCCTTCAGCTCTGAGTGAACATGGCAGAGCTTTGGTTTCACCTGGGGAGAGGTGAAATGAGGAAAAGCTCCACGCTGTCCTCAGAGCCTGGAGTGTGGAAATTGCTGGAATCAGCCCAACTGCCAGGAGTCACCAAATATGACAGAATACCACCCCCAATCCTGGTTTTCAATTAGTGGAGACCCCATTTCATCGGGAAAGGACTTCAATCCACTGTATTTAAGGACGTGCCAAGTTTCGAGTCCTGGTTCTTCAGTGTATGCCGAGTGACCTTCCGCTGAGTGGCTTTCCCTCTCTGGGCCTTTTCTCTGGCTTCCCCCTTTTGTTGTTGTTGATTTGTTTCTGAAGTCAGGGTCTCACTATGTAGCACAGGCTGGTCTCTAACCTGTGATCCTCCTGCCTCAGCCTCCTGAGGGCTGGAATGTACCATCAAGCCTGGCTCCAACCATTGGTAGCAAATGGCGGAGGAAGTAGAGAGAAGTGTGTGGAAGGAATGAATGGATGAATGAATGATGTCCATTCTCCACATGTTGCTTTAACCCTTACCCCAACCCTCAGGCCGGGACCTCCTGTTGTTTTTTTTTTCTTTTCCCTCCCTTCCTCCCTTCCCCCTTTCTCTCTCTCTGTCTTCCTTCCTTTTTTTTTTTTTTTTTTGGCAGTATGGGGATTTGAACTCAGGACTTTACACTTGCTAGGCGGGCGCTCTACCACTTGAGCCACAACCCCAGGCCTTTTGTTATATTTCAGATAGGGTCTCAAAGGCCAGTTAAGTGGACCCGGACTGTGATCCTCCTACTTCAGACCTCACACGTAGCTGGGACGGCAGGTGGGAGCCACCTCACTAAGCCTACGAATTGAGATGAGGTCAGGACTCTGTGCCCCCAGCAGCCTGGCCATTAATCCCAGTGGCTGTGGACCAGCATCTCTGTGTGTACCCCGTACATTCCTTCGAAAGAGGGAGTCATGTGTTTAGCCTCCAGGAACGGGGAGGGTGAGGTGGTAGAGAGACACCCTCCATGCAGCAGGAAGAGAGAGAGTTAGACTTCAATAGATCCCATGACACACCCGGGACCAACAGGGTCAGGGAAACTGAGTCTCCAGCCTGGACCTCACTGGGCTGGTCCTCTTACCTTGGACAGAAGCTCTGTTCCCTGGGCGGGGCCACCCTGCCCTCCAGGAGAGAACACAGGCCTGCTTCCAGGATGGTGGATCACTCATCCCAACCCCTCTCGCCCTGGGGGTTGGACAGCTGCGAGAGCCCCTGGCACTGGACCAAAGCAGCCCATTTAGGGCCCAGGCCAAGACTTCGTCTTCCCCTTTCTCCCCTGGGGAATGCTGGGTCTGCACGCAGGAGCTGAGTCAGGATTTTACCATCCCACTGCTCATCAACCCCTTCTTGATTGCGTTCCCTGTGGGGATGGGGGGGGAGGCGGGGCTGGAGGCTGCCCTGAGGGGCTTCGAAGGTTGGGGTTAGGATAGAAGGTTACAGGACTCCTCCTGAGGCTATGGAGAAAGCTGGGCCATGCGCCCTGAGGTCCCCTTTGGAAACGGGATGCTCAGATGGTTTGGGTTCAGCCGGGCGTCACCGTGCATGCCTGTAGTGTCAGCACTCAGGAAGGTGGGAGCATCTAGAGTTCAGAGATGGTTTAGGTTTTATAACAAGTTCACGACCAGCCCGGGCTGCGTGGTGAGACCCTATCTCAGAAAAGGAAATAAACCAGGCATTATTGGCTCACGTCTGTCATCCTAGCTACTCAGGAGGCTGAGATCTGAGGATCGCGGTTCAAAGCCAGCCCGGGTAGGAAAGTCCATGAGACTTTTATCTCTAATTAACCACCAGAAAACCGGAAGTGGTGCTGTGGCTCAAGTGGTAGAGTGACAGCCATGAGAAAAGAGCTCAGGGACAGTGCCCAGGCCTCAGGATCAGAGAGAGAAAGAGAGAGGCCGGCCAGGTGGGGACAGGAGGGTCTGACGGGGGGTCCCCCTTCTCTCCAGTGCCGCTTCACCCCGTCTTTTGTTCCCCTTCAGTTCCACAGAAGCGTTGGGGAGCTGCTCTGCGGACTTCTCTGCCTCCTGCTCCTCTGATCTCCCTGGGCCTCAGTTTCCCCCTACGTCACAGCCTGACAGGAAGACAAGAAAGATGATAGCTAGGAAAGCTAGTCAGCCATGAGACCCCCCAGGGCACAGCTGCCCGGCCCAGCAAAGCCTCTGGTGTCATCCGCTCTTCCCTGTCGCCATGACCCTCCCCCAGGGCCCAGCCCCTCCCCCCCAGACTGTGCATGAGATGAGAGGGGGCCCTTCCAGGCCAGGCCAGGGCAGGGCAGGGCGAGGTTGAGTCTGGAAAGCCCCGAGGAACCTGGCACGCTCTCCCGTCTGCCCCGGACACTCAGTCACCAGCTGAGGGGGAAGGGGGGTGGGTATCGCTGCACCATGCTGGCCTACTGGGGCCCTGGGGGTCATGGCCATAGAAGTCCTGGGCCCCAAACGTGGAATTCCCGGTCTCCTAGAAGTTCCTTCCCTCTCAGATCCATCACAGAATGAGGAGGGAGAGGCCTAGGACACATTTGTTCAGTTCTCAGATGTCAAGAAGAACAGGCAAGGAAGATTCTGAGCCGGGCATGGTAGTACACACCTGTAATCTCAGTGCCAGGGAGGCTGAGGCCGGAGGATTGCTAGTTTGAGGCCAGCTGAGGCTCTAGAATAAGACTGGCTCACACCTGTCATCCTAGCTACTCAGGAGGCTGAGATCTGAGGATCATGTTTCAAAGCCAGCCCCGGTAGGAAAGCCGGTGAGATTCTTATCTTCAGAAAACCAGAGGTGGCGGTGTGGCTTAAGTGGTAGGGTGCTCGCCTTGAGCTAAAGAGCTGAGGGACAGCGTCCAGGCCCTGAGTTCAAGCCCCACGACTGACAAAAAAGAAAGAATTTTTTTTTTTTTGCCGGTCATGGGGCCTGATCTCTGGGCCTGGGCACTGTCCCTCAGCTCTTCAGCTCAAGGCTAGCGCTCTACCACTTGAGCCACAGCACCACTTCCAGCTTTTTCTGCTTATGTGGTGCTGAGGAATTGAACCCAGGGCCTCATGCATGCAAGGCAAGCGCTCTACCACTGAGCCACCTTCCCAGCCCATGGAGACCATGTTTGCCCAGCAGTTTCAAGAATTCCTTGTGGGTCTGAATTGCATTTTGCTGCCTCTGTCGGGATCAGGACGTCTCTGAGAACGAGGGAGCCTTCTCCCCAGATGCACATAGGACATGCCTCCGCCATCAGACTTGCATCTTCACCAGCATGAGGAAGTCTCTCCTCTCAGACTAGCAGTTCACTGAAGAGGGGGTAGCATGGGAAAAAACCATCAGGCTAGACTGCCACCAGCGTGCTATACCAGGCACTCTGGGAGTCTCCTGAGTCTGCCTCCTTCATCAGACTGGAACTGGAATCTGACTAGAAGCTTCCTTCCTTCCTTCCTTCCTTCCTTCCTTCCTTCCTTCCTTCCTCCCCCCCCCCTCTATTTGATGGTGCTAGGATTTGAACTCTAGGCCTTCCACTTGCTAGGCAGGTATTCTACCACCACAACCTAACCCTTCCCCTGTCATCCTAGCTTCTTAGGAGGCTGAGCTCTGAGGATCATGGTTCGAGGCCAGCTCAGGGCAGGAAAGTCTAGGAGACTCTTATCTCCCATGAACCAGCAATAACTTGGAAGTGGAACTGTGGGTGAAATGGCAGAGGGCTAGCCTTGAGTAAAAAAGCTCAGGGATAGAGCCCAGGCCCTGCGTTCCAGCCCCAGGACTGGACACACACACACACACACACACACACACACACACACACACACACACACACACACACACTAATACAACAAGAAGTGGAGGCCGATTGTAAGCAGGGGGCAGAGCCAAGGGCTGGACAGACAGCAGGTGGCCATTCCCAGAGGCCTGGGTGACAACCTTCCAGCTGGAGAAACTGAGGCCCGAGGACACAGGGAGATTCCAGGGCCAAGGTTTGGGCCCAGAGGAGGGGAGGGGAGGGGAGAAGAGAAGGAACGTGGAGGCCCGTGGGGGGGAGGGCTGGGCCTCTGGGGATTCCCCTGCCTTGGGTTGGGCCCAACTCCCCCCCTACCCCCCCTCCATATCCGCTGGGAGCCCCAAGCTGAGCTCCGGACTTTAACCCCTGTCGCCGCCACGGCGCCAAGGAGGGCAGACAAGGGCCATGGGGCAGAATTCCCCTGGTCCCTGTGCCAGGGGAGTTACCCAGGGTGTGAGGCTGGGGCGGGGACAGGTATGTGGAAGGAGCCAAGGTAGAGGGAGGGCGCACTGGCAGCCCTGCTGAGCACTGAGGCTTTGCTTGCCCAGGCCTCAGTTTCCCTCTCTGGGATGGAAGCAAGGAGGAAGAAGGTTTTGCAGGGGGGATGAGGGGTGGGGAGGACGTTTCCCTTCTGGTCTGATGGGGGAGATGTGGTTTTTTCCAATCTGATAGGGGAATTGAGAAGCTCCATCTAGTCTGTGTGTGTGTGTGTGTGTGTGTGTGTGTGTGTGTGTGCACATGTATGCCAATTCTGGGCACTGTCCCTGACCTTCAGGATTAGCGCTCTAGCACTTCTGGTTTTCTGCTGGTTCATTGGAGATAAGAGTCTCACGGTCTTTCCTGCCTGGGCTGGCTTGGAACCACGATCCTCAGATCTCAGCCTCCTGAGAAGCTAGGAAGACAGATGTGAGCCATGGTGCCCTGCTCTCTAACCTGTGGCTCAGCCAGCTCTTGCAAGCAGCAGTCTTGGGGGCCACCTACCTGGGGCCAGGGCCCAAGGCCAGGGTGGCTCAGCCTGCCCCCACCCCAGGCTCCATTCTGCCTGCTCTTGGTCTTAGGCAGGCCTTGGTAGGCTATTGGCTCACCAGCGCCACTTAATGGCCGTGGAGCAGGTTCCCCCCGGGGAACTGTGGAGCACAGGACCCCGCAAGGCCATGAAGGGAGGCTGGTGTTCCCTGGGACCCCCTGGCGGAGGCCTGGTGCCCTCCTGCCTGCCCAGGACACCTGGGTGTCTGTTGTTCATGGGGCTTGAACTTTGGGTCTGGGCGCTGTCCCTCAGTTCTTCAGCTCAAGGTGAGCGCTCTACCACATGAACCACTACGCCACTTCCGGTTTTCTGAGTGGTTTATTGGGGATAAGAGTCGGATGGACTTTCCTGCCTGGGCTGGCTTTGAACCACGATCCTCAGATCTCAGCCTCCTGAGTAGCTAGGATGATAGGCGTGAGCCACTGGCACCCGGCTGGGGAGTCTTTTCTAAAGGTCAGTGCTACCCCTGTTCTCTCCAGTGTTCCCCATATTTCCATGGCTCCCCAGTGCTCTGGGAGGCAGACAGGAGGCGGGCCCTGGGGAACTGAGTGCTGCTCTTCACACAGGCTGTTCCCTTTGCCGGAACACCCTTCCAGCCTCTTCTTCCCTGGCACCTGTCTCCGTCCTCCTCCTGAGGTCCTCCTGCAAAGGTCTCCTTCTTCAACACCTTCTGTGGAGCCCCAGGTCTGGGGGGGGGTCACACCCTAGTGGGACTAGGGTAGGCCCCAACACCCTAATGTTTGTTGCTGGGATTCCTAACAGGAGAGATGTGATCAGCTTGGACAGCCTCAGTGTCCTGTTAATCAGAGGCCTTGGCACACACAGGGAGTGTTTCTCAGAAGAGCTGTCCCCTCCTCCAGGAAGTCCTCCCGGATTTCTCTGCGGGTGCGGCCCCCCCCCCCCCCCCCCCCCCCCGCCCTGCCAAGCCTCTGAGCTCCACCTGCATCTGGGCTGGGACCATGCAGAGGGCCAGGCTCCATTCTCTTCATCTTCCTTCCCCCCTCTGAGCCAATCTTGGGAGACCTGGGTTCGAGTCCCACTGGTGAAGAATCTCAAGTGAACATAAAGTCTCTCCCAGAACCCCATTTCGCCCGTGAAGCCCGTGGAGCCTCCAGAGCCGCTGAGGAAGCGGGGGACACCAGGAGCTTCTCATGTCCTGAGTTGACCCCGTGGTGGGGTGACCCACTTCCTCTTTCGGGATTTTGTCTGGCTGGATGAAGGGCCTCAAGGAGCCCCATCCTGCTGGGATGGGGAAGGAGGAAGAGGCCGCTGGGGGTTCGGGGCTTCCCGGGCAGGAAGAGGGGTCTGCAGGCTGAGGGAAAACCCTACAACGGCTGGTGTTGTGTGTGTGTGTTGGGGGGGGGGGACAGGAGGCTGGGGAGGGGAGGCTGGCTCTGCTGGTGCCCTCAGGGTGGCCTTGAAGCTTGGAGACACCCCCTCCCCCATGTCTGGCCCCTTCCCCTCTCCCCTTCTTCACCCTCCTCCTCCTCCTCCACCTTCTGGCCTTTTCATAGTGGACCCACATTCCAGTGCAGTAGGAAAACAGGGCAGGCTTCCTTCCTGGGCAGGGCTCCAGCCAGGGATGGGCTATCTTCCGAAGGTCTCAGGGCCACTCCTGCCCTGCCCTCCCCTCCCTGCTGCAGTTACTTGGGGAAAGGGGAGGGGTGAGGCAGAGGGAGGCAGAAGGGTCCTAGAGGCTGAGTCCTGCTCTCCTCCTGGGTTAATGCTCCAAGCATGAAGCAGATGAAGCCATGAGCGGCTCCCCTGGACAGAGGAGGCCCAGGGTCAGCCCTCAGCTGGAAACCTGCTGTGTGTCTCCGCCTGGTGTCTTGCCATCTCTGGGCTAAATCCTGACTAGGTACAAGTTTATATACAAGTCGTTGTTCTCCTCCTCCTCCCAGAGATCTCCCTGTTTGGCAGGGATGGAATCTGAGGCATGGAGAGCTGAAAAATGTGGCTCCAGCTCCTGCAATTCCGCAGGCTGCCGAGAGGGGGCGCTGGTTGGGTGTGTGGCCTCAGGGCTCTTCCTGGGGAATCTCTGGGACTCAGGGCCTTTGCCCAGCCTGACTGAAACAGAGGCAATCACAGCACCTTTCTCCTTGGATGGTGGAAAAGCTCCAGCCAGTGATATGCCTGTGAAAACCTGGCTGGTGGGTAGGCAGCTGTGTCCTGAGCGGAGGATGAAGGATCCAGTGGCACCCCCAGAGAGACAGGCTCCTGGGGACACCTGATGCCCCCCTCCCTGAAGATAAGATACCTGTCTTGACCTAGAAACCTGAGTGGCCTCTTGTCTCTCCCTCCCACTGCCCCTCCTGCTGGCCTGGTTCTTGTACCCAGGTGGCATGCAGCCCTCCAGGCTCTGCTGTTCCACCCTGGGTATGGCTGTCACCTGGGGGGGGGGGAATGGAGGGGACAGGGAACAAAAGCCTCTTTTTATTTTTTCTGTCCAGTTGGGAGGTCAGTGGCCCATAGCCCAACCTGCCAGCTACCCACTGAGGGATGCATTCTCCATGACCATCATTAAAACCAGAGCCCAAGGGAAAGACTACATTTCCCAGAGTCCCTTGCGGTCAGAGCAGACATGTGACCAAAATGGCCAATCAGATTTAAGCAGGAGTTGTTGGATGGGACACACACACACACACACACACACACAGACAGACACACACACACACAGACACACACACACACACACACACACACAGACACACACACAGACACACACACACACACACACAGGCATACCAGCCATCTACTGTCTTAGGGACCCTTATTTTAGTGCCAGTCCTGGTGTTTGCACTCAGGGCCTAGGTGCTGTCCCTCAGTTTGTGTGTTTGTTTTTCCTTAAGGCTGGCGCTCTACCACTTGAGCCACAGTTCCACTTCCAGCTTTTTGATGGTTCATTGGGGTTAAGAATCTTGTTCACTTTCCTGCTTTGGGCTGGCTTTGAACTGTGATCCTCAGATCTCAGCTTCTTGAATAGCTGGGATTACAGGCGTGAGGTACTATTTCCCATGTCTCTTACTAGCCAGAGAAGAAATTCTACCCCGTCTCTCCTGCGTGTTACTGAGTCTTGGGACCTGGGGTGGGTGAGGAGTGGTGTGGCTGGAGGTGTATACAGCAGGGACCCCAAAACAATGCAGCAAAGGACCATCTTAACTAGGTGTGGGCCAGAAGGTGCTGGAACCTTCCAGAGCCCAGTGATGGAGTGAGGTGTAGCGTGGGGATACTGGGGCCCCCTTTTCCCATTACCTGGCTCTGATTAAAGGGTCTTGTCCTCCCCCCCCCAACCCGGGATATAACCTGGGGAGCCGTAGGGAGGCCTGGGAACCGCCATGCAGCGGTGGAGCCTGGGGTACTGAGGTCTGGGCCACGGTGGGCATGCGTGGGCCCAGAAGGTTGTCAGATCCGGCGCGGGACAGGAAAGAGACGATACGTGAACCAGCTGCGTGAACCAGGACGTTTATGGCCAGCGAGGCTCTCTGACAGCTCGGGGTTGGGGAGGAGTGGGGCGCTGCTGGCTCTAGCTAGTGGAGGCAGAGCAGGCGGCCCCCCAGCAAGGACAGGCTGGGGAGCCAGTGGTCCTGCGGTCAAGGGGGTCGGGGGGTGCGCCGCAGTGAGCTCTTCTTCCCCCAGGGGTCCGAGGTGAGCTCGCCGGCTGCTACTCCAGGGCTGTGGGAGAGGATGGGGCAGGGGACCAGGCCATCAGCTAAATGGGGGAGCCACCCCTGGTGCCCCCCCATCCTGTTGCCCCCCTATCCCAGCCTGGCCTCCCTCCCACCCCCCGCCCCTGCTCAGCCGGTGCCAGGGCCAGGCAGCTGCCAAGTTCCGTGTCCTGGAGCCAGGGAGGAGCCTGACTGGGAGGAGAGACAAGGTAAGGCCCCGGCGCCCCCCTATCCCCAGGCCCCCGCCCCCCCCCAGTCCTGGCCCCCCTCCATCCCTGGCCCCGGTCCTCAGCTTGGCTGGTGATGGCTGCTGGCCTTCCCACCGATCATCCACATTCCAACACCACTGAGGAGGAAGGCTGTCTAAAGGGGATGGGGGGGGGGGCGGGGCAGAGCCTGGAAGCTTCCAGTCTGAGGCAGAAACACCCCTGCCTCAGTCACAGGACTCCTGAGAATCTGATGGGGGAGGCAAGACTCCAGACTTGGGAAATGGCCTGGTTCCCAGGATCTGAGTGACCTTCTAACGCACCATTCTACTGAGCAGGCCTGTCTGAGTTTTGGGAGCACCCAGTCTGATGGAGGAGACATGGCCCCTAATTTTCTAGGAGCTCCCAATCTGATGGAAGAGACATGGTCCCTAACTTTCTGGGAGCTCCCAGTCTGATGGAGGAGACACGGTCTTTAGCTTTCTGGGAGCTCCCAGTCTGATGGAGGAGACACGGTCTTTAGCTTTCTGGGAGCTCCCAGTCTGATGGAGGAGATATGGTCCCTAACTTTCTGGGAGCTGCCAGTCTGATGGAGGAGACATGGTCCCTAACTTTCTGGGAGCTCCCAGTCTGATGGAGGAGACACAGTCTCTAGTTTTCTGGGAGCTCCCAGTCTGATGGAGGAGACACAGTCTCTAGTTTTCTGGGAACTCCCAGTCTGATGGAGGAGACATGACCCCTAGTTTTCTGCAAGCTCCCAGTCTGATGGAGGAGACACGGTCTTTAGCTTTCTGGGAGCTCCCAGTCTGATGGAGAAGACACGACCCCTAGTTTTCTGGGAGCTCCCAATCTGATGGAGGAGACACAGTCCCTAACTTTCTGGGAGCTCCCAGTCTGATGGAGGAGACACAGTCTCTAGTTTTCTGGGAGCTCCCAGTCTGATGGAGGAGACCTGACCCCTACTTTTCTGCAAGCTCCCAGTCTGATGGAGGAGATACAGTCCCTAACTTCCTGGGAGCTCCCAGTCTGATGGAGGAGACACAGTCTCGTTTTCTGGGAGCTCCCAGTCTGATGGAGGAGACATGACCCCTAGTTTTCTGCAAGCTCCCAGTCTGATGGAGGAGATACAGTCCCTAACTTTCTGGGAAGTCCAAGTCTGATGGAGGAGACACAGTCCCTAATTTCCTGGGAGCTCCCAGTCTGATGGAGGAGGCTGTTGCCCTCACTCTTCCCATGGTAGGAAGGAAGAGAGGTGGCCCCATCGTGTAGGCCCACCGAGGTCCCTGTGGCACCCCTGTGCTCCGTCTCCAGCTGGGTGGGGGAGACACACACTCACCAGGCGCTCAGCCCCCCAATTATAGCAGAAGGGGTGAAACCATCTTGGGAGTCCACTGAGCTGCAGAAGATGCCTGCCCTCACCCTGTGAACCTCTTCCAAGTGCGGGGGGAAGGAGGGTGGCAGCGGTCGGGCACCCCTGGGGGGATGTCTCTCCAGTCTGGTGGAGGAGGCCTCTGCCCTCTGACCTAGTCAGATGGAGGAGGCAGGCGTGTTTCTCCCCCACCCACCCACCCCCTGCCCCGCACACTCACGAGCCACCTGCAGCTCCACCTCCAGGGTGTCCGTCCTGCCCTGCAGGGTGACCGTCTTGAGGGTGTAGCGGCCGGCGTCGGTCAGGTTGAGCTTGGCGATGAACAGGGAGCAGTTGGCGAAGCCGACCTCGCGGCTGGTGTGCGCCGGCCCGGCGATCCAGTTCCCCGACGGCAGCTGGCTGAGCAGCCGGTTGGGCTCGGCGGCGGGCCCGCGGTACCAGGCGTACACCAGCAGGTCCTTGGGGTAGCCCTGCACGGTCAGTGTCACGTCCTGGCCTTCCGTGGGCTTCGTGGGCACCGGCACGATCATCATGGCCACCACCGCCGCTGGGGAGACAGAGAGTTGACTCCACGGCCTCCAGCCTCCCCCGTCTGACTGGCACTGCCCATGGGGGTGCTGGGGGAGAGGCAGAAGGCGGTGGGCACGGGGAGGTAGGTCACCAAAAGCAGCATCTCCCCCAAACCAGTGTCTCTTCTGTCACATGAACACCCTAAAGGGGTCAGGGTCTGTCTCCTCCATCAGATTGGAAATTCTAGACTGGGGGTGTTGTTAGGTCAAGCGCCCCCCCGCCCCCCGCAGCATGCGGGGCACCCAATTCCTCCTCAGATTCAAAGATTCAAGAGGGAGGAGGCCGTGTCTCCCCCATCAGACTGGAAAACTCCACACTTGGGGAATCCCAGGTTTGTTTATTGGTTGATTAATTAAGAGGAGAAACAGGCCTATCCTATCAGATGAGAAATTCCTAGAAAGAAAGAGGGGGGGGCCAGTACTCCCCCATCAGATTGGGAGTACCCCAGTGGTGGAAAATGGGCCTCCCTCATCAGACTAGGAATATTCTCCTCATTGTGTCTCCTCCATCAGAACAGAAGCACACCCAGGGATGGAGGGTGAGCATGGCCTCTTCTCTTGGACTGGCAGCTCCTTGAATGAGGCCAGGTCTCTACCATCTGACTAGCCTCTCCCCCAGGAAGGGAATCACAGAGTTACTCTCAGTCTCTCTGTCTCTGTCTCTTCTGTTTTTGACCTACTCAGCCAGGGCGGGGGGTCCCCAGAAGCCATCTGACCCGCCCGTGTCTCCTGCCGTGGCCCTGGGTGGGCGGTAGACTTACCTCTGTGGCCCCCATCACCATCTCTGCTCTGGGGTTTATTTGTCCCCCCCTTGGGGTGAGACCCAGCCTGTGTAGGGGGAGGGAAGGGCGGAGCACAGAAGGAGGGGGAGGACCATCCTGCTGCCCTCCTTCCCCCCTGGGGAGGGACGATGATCACCATTTAGGAGAGAAACCCAGGTAGAATTAACAAAGTCCTAATATTCAAAGCCACCCCCCCAAATCCCCTTACAGGGGATGGTCAGAACCCTCTGGGACCCCCCCACTCCCCAACAGTTCCATACCCCCCCCCCCCAAATCTCTTCTGTCTTGCTCTCCCCCCAGGTCAGAAGTGAAGCCTTTCCATCCACCAATGGCAGTGACTTCCGGTTGTGTTCCCGCCCCCGGGGGAGGGGGGCTATGTGTGGCAGGACCACGTGACCAGGTGCTGGGTGGCTGATGGCCAGGGGGCATGGGGAGAGGAAACACTCACCAGAGAGCTTGACCACCACAGAGGCTGACCCCGACAGCAGGGTTTTGGGGTTCTTGGCGATGCAGGTGTAGGTGCCCTCGTGGGCGGCTGTCATGCTGGAGATGTTGAGCTGTGCACCGACGCTGCTCAGGGCCTTCCCGTTGAAGGCCCACACGTACTGCGGCTCCGGGCACGAGCGAGCCACACACCACAGCCCCAGCGACCCGTTGAAGTCCACCTTGATGGTGCAGCCAGTGCGTGTGGTGGAATCTTGCAGGATGGCCACGCGCTCAGGTCCAACTGGTGTGTGTGTGGGGGGGGGGCAGGATGGAGAGAGAGAAGGGGTGGAGGGCTGGAGTGCAGAAGTGCTCCCCAGAGCTTTCTTCCCCACAGCCAGGGGCTGGGGAAGCAAGAATTCCTGCCTTTGTGGAATCCACTTGGTCTCTGACTCACTCCAGGGTGGTTTCTATTTTACTTCTATTATTCTTTTAAATTTAGGCCAATACTGGGACTTGAACTCAGAGCCTCGGGTTCTTGCTTGCCCCTTTGCACTCATGGCTGGTGCTCTACCACTTGAGCTACGGCTCCACTTCGGACTTTTTTGGTGGTGGTTCATTAGAGGTAAGAGTCTCAGGCACTGCCCAGGCTGCCTTTGAACGGTGATCCTCAGATCTCAGCCTCCTAAGAAGCTGGGATTACAGGTGTGAGCACAAGAGCCCAGAGCAAGCTGAGGTATTGAAGGGTCTTGCTGGAATCCTCTGATCTTAGGTTTCCTGGATCACCCATCCTCATGGAGCTCAGTGGGCTTATTTTCCCTCCTGGGATTTTATCTATGCCACAAGGTGCTGTGTGGGGGCTGCCTGATGTTCAGTCTTGCCCCTCCACCATTCCTGCCTCTTGTGTCCTTTCAAGGACATGGATTCCTGGGTCCTCTGAAGGTTTCACTATGCAAACCTAGGCTCACCCTGAACTCCTTAATTAGTCCAGGCTGGCCTAGAACTCACAGGACTACAGACATGCGCCACCATGCTCGGCTGAAATATTTTGCTCCTGACTGAAGGGTTACTCGAGGCCCTAGGCCCTAGGTGGCTCATCAGGGCCAGGGTTTCTTAATCCTGTTAGGTTCTTCCCTGGGAACTGCCTGCTGACTGAGCCCACGCCCATGGCTTCCCTCTCCCCGCCTCAGTTTCCCCATCTGAGACAGTGATTCTGGGGCTCAAGAGGACTTACAGTACACGGTCAGGTTGAGGGGTTCGCTGCGGCTGATGCTCACGGGGTTCCACACCTCACACTGGTAGGCCCCGGCCTCTTCCCTGAGCACCCCCCGCCGGGTCAGCACCCGGCCATCTGGGGACAGGCCGAGGCGGACAGGAACAGGCAGGGTGCCACCATTGAAGAACCAACGGACCTCAGCCGGGCTGGGACTACTGCAGGTCAGACGCAGAGTGTCCCGCCGCTCCACCAGGGCCGAGTTGTTGGCTATGACCTTGGGCTGAGCCAGGATCTCTGTGGAGGAAGAGGCAGAGGGGGAGGGGACCGGGCACCACCTGCTCTGGGGGCAGCTTCAGGCCTGGGGGAGGGGGGTGTGGCCTACAGCATGAGCGTGGCCACATGGTGGGGGATGGCCCACAAACAAGGAGCGGCCTGGGATGCTCATGGTCTGGGATGGGGGCGTGGTCAGAGCAGGCCAGGTCTATGGGAGAGATCATGGCCTGATGGGCATGGCCAAGTGAGTGGGCGTGGCCAAGTGAGTGGGCGTGGCCAGATGCTGGGCGTGGTTGACCGTGGGCTTGGTCTTTAATGGGGGCATGGTCAAAGTGGGCATCAGAATGAGGGGTGATCTGCGTGGGGGCGTGGCCCAAAGGCAGGGGCGTGGCCTGAGGGAGAAGGCGTGGCTTTGGGGTGTGGCCTTTAGGGGCATGACTGCATCTTTGTGGAGAAGATACAAGAATTAGAGTTTATAAGGCAGGTTGAAATCCTGGAAGCCATCCTGGAAGTAGTCAAACATTTCAATGGGTTTTTGTTTTTTTTGGGGGGGGGGGTGTTTTTTGTTTTGTTTTTTAATTTTCTTTTTCTGCCTTTAGTTTTTTTTCTCTTTTTCTGGTGCAGGGCATAGGGCTTGAACTCAGGGCCTGGGCGCTGTCCCTGAGCTTCTTTGGCTCAAGGCTAATGACGCTCTAGCTCTTGAGCCATAGCTCCACTTCCGACATTTTCTGAGTAGCTTATTGAAGACAAGAGTCTCACAGACTTTCCTATCCAGGCTGACACCCCCCCCCCCCCCCCAACCAAAGGTTTGAGAAGGAGGAGAGAAAGCCTGGCCGGCTGGGAAGGACCAATGGGAGTGCCTCACCATAGACCTGCATGTGTCCGTAGCCCACCTCGGTCTGAAATTGCCGGTTGAGTGTCTGCAGGATGTAGGTGCCGGAGTGGCTGGGCAGGGCGCCCTGGATGTCCAGGCTGCCGTCGGGGCGCACGGCCTCCCGTCCTGTGTGGGCTGGGCCAGGGGTCTCGTCCCCTGTGCTCACGATGTAGCTGGACACCAGGTAGGTGAGGCTGAGCGTGGGCCCCGCGTACCAGTTGTAGGCCAGCAGCTCCCCCTGGAGCCCGCGGACCACCAGCGACACATTGTCCCCTTCGGCTGGCTGGGCCGGCTGGGGGGTGATGGAGATTTCGGCCCCCACATTCAGGATCAGAGCTGGGACAAGAGAGGACGGGGGTCAGGCACAGCAGGATGGGATTCGAACCTGCAGCTCGCTGGTCCCTTGCAAGGAACCACCTAAAAATCCTTTTTTTTGTTTTTTGGTCCGGTCGTGGGGCCTGAACTCTGGGCCTGGGCGCTGTCCCTCAGCTCTTCAGCTCAAGGCTAGCGCTCTACCACTTGAGCTACAGCACCACTTCCGGCTTTTTTCTTTTTGCTTATATGGTGCTGAGGAATGGAACCCAGGGCTTCAGGCATGCAAGGCAAGCGCTCTACCACTGAGCCACCTTCCCAGCCCACCACCTAAAAGTTCTGTCTGTCTGTCTGTCTGTCTGTCCCTCTGTCTGGCTTCTCTCTCTTCTTGAGGGGGTGGGTGGAGAATTGAATGGCCTGGAAAAAGATCCAGCCTGAGGCTTAGTACATAGCTGGTGCCTACTAAGTGCTTCACAAAGCAGAAAACTGGGGGACTTAGGGGACCTCCTAGGGAAGAGGGTCCAGGACAAGGCTTAAAGTGTCCCCCCATACATATATACACATGAATTATTATTATTATCTCATTATGTTGGCCTCAAACTCAGGATCTGCCGGCCTCAGCCTCCTGAGTGCTGGGATTACAGGTAGGCACCACCATGCCAGACACTACAGCCCCTTATTAGCAGTTCCAGGTCCTGATGCCCAGGTTAGGCCTTGCAGGTGCCACAAGCAGGGATGAGACCACTGTATCCCACCACCAAGGGGACAGAGAAGCCCCAGATACCCGCACCCCACCCCTCCAAGGGCTGATTTGAGAGTTGAGTAAGGTGAAACAGTGAAGTTGGGTGAGAAGAGGGTCCAGCAAGAGGCTCTGCCACTGTGTGCTGCCAGTCCCTGGGCAGGGGCCTCCCCTCTCTGAGCCTCAGTTTCCCTGTCTGCAAAATAGGGTCCTTTAGCCCAGGGACACATACTGCCCTTGCGACCTTCAAATGACCTTGACACATCCTGACAGGCTGAGGGGGAGAGGCTGAGGCTCAGGCTGCAACCACCCCAAAGCCCCATCCTCAGGGAAGGGAATCCCGATGCTAGCCAGGCTTCCCTTGCTGCACTGGGGTTTGTCATAGGAGCCTGGGTGCTAGGGCCACCCTTTGTCTGGTCCCCAAATCCCCCAGTGTCCCCACACACTCCTGGTATGTCTGTGGTGGTGCTGCCCAGCCGGGGGCCTCTTGAGAGACTCTCCCTCCCCAGCCTGCTTGGGTCCCCCCTTCCCTGGGGTCCTGGAGGGGTCTGAAGAGGCTGGGCTGTTCCTTGCTCACCACTCAAGAGGAGACAGAGGCACGGAGCCGGCGCCATCTTCCAGCCCCCTGGCTGCTCTTGGCTCTTGGCAATGATGGTGTTGGGGTGCCGCACCCACAGACCCCGCAGGCCCTTCCTGGCCGGTGCTCGGCTGCGTCTGCCCCCGGACCTGAGAGGGCTCGGCAATTTGGAGCTGGGGAGGTCACCTGAATTTGGAGGGATCAAGTCACCAAAGATCTGAGGCCCCATTTGGGGACCAGGGCGGGCGTGGCAGGAACAGCCAAAGGCCACGACCCGGCCAGGTCTCCTGGGGCCGCTGCCTAAACCTGCCGGTGCCAAAGGCCCAGATTTGGTGCTGGGAGAAGAACCAGGTCATCAGGAGGGAGGGAGAAGAAGGGACAGGGCAAGATTGCAGGGCCCCAGGGCACCCCGTGGCCTGCGTGGGGGCCATGGTCACCATCATGGAGGGGCAAGGCAGGGGTGAGCAGTGGCGGGTGGCTCCCCCCCCTTTGCTCTCCAGGTAAGCCCAGATGTGGTCTCAGGGGACAGGGATGGGAAGGAAGGGGATGTGCCTGGGGGCACCTGGGGGTGCTCAATGGAGGAGCACTTGCCTAGGATTCGAAGGCCTTGGCTTCCATCACACAAACAAATGACTCTGGAGGTCTGAACCTTTTACAAATGAAGAGGCTCAGATCTGAGGGTCATAGGTTTGGAGCCATCCTGGGCAAGAAAGTCCATGAGCCTTTTTTTTTTTTTGGATCCATCCTGGGGCTTGAACTCAGGGCCTGGGTGGTTGTCTCTGAACTCTGAGCTCTTTTGCTCAAGAGCCACAGCTCCACTTTGGTGTTTTTTTTATTTTGTTTTTTTGACGGTTGTGGGGCTTGAACTCTGGGCCTGGGCGCTGTCCCTCAGCTCTTCAGCTCAAGGCGAGCGCTCTACCACTTGAGCTACAGCGCCACTTCCGGTTTTCTAGTGGTTTATTGGAGATAGGAGTCTCACGGTCTCTCCTGCCCGGGCTGGCTTTGAACCGCGATCCTCAGATCTCAGCCTCCTGAGTAGCTAGGATTACAGGCCTGAGCCACCGGCGCCCGGCTGGTGTTTTATTTTGAGTTGTTAATTGGAGAAAAGAGTCACATGGGAACTTTTCTGCCCGGGCTGGCTTCGAACTACAATCCTCATATCTCAGCCTCCTTAGTAGCTAGGAAGATAGGTGTGAGCCACTGGGGCCTGGTTTTCTAGGAGACTCCTATCTTTAATGAACCACTAAAAAAAGAGAAAAATCCCAGAACTGGAGCTGGCTCTCAAGCAGTAGAGCATCAGCCTGGAATGAAAAAGTCAGAGACAGCGCCCAGGACCTGAGACTGACACACAATAAAATAAATAAATAAATAAACATGAAAAGAGGAGTGTATTTGCTAGGAGTTGGGGAAATGGGGGATTAATCAGGGGATTTGGGAGCCGGTGGCTCATGCCTGTCATCCTAGCTACTCAGGAGGCTGAGATCTGAGGATCACGGTTCAAAGCCAGCCCAGGCAGAAAAGCCTATGAGACTCTTATCTCCATTGAACCACCAGAAAACCGGAAGTAGAGCTGTGATTCAAAGTGATCGAGTGCTGGCTTTGAGCAAAAGAGCTCAGGAACAGCACCCAGGCCTGGAGTTCAAGCCCCACGACCGACTTAAAGAAAAAAAGGAAGGGCGGGGATTGTGGGGGGGGTCTGTGGATTACACTGGGGTGGCAGAGGGGTTCTGGGGAGGGCTCTGAGCTGGGGGGGATTTCCTGCCATCCGAGCGGTACCAGATATTGATGGCTCTGGGTCCTGGCGCCTCTCTGGACCTGTGGACACCCGGCTCCGGGCGGGAGGCCATGCTTGCCTCACCTGTCCTGGCTGGCTCCCACGTGTGCCGTGTCCCGGGCCGCCCTCTTTGGTGGGGGGGGGGCAGGGGAGGGGACTGTTGCCCTCCCCACCTGCAACCTCACCTCACCCCGTCCAGTCCTAGCCCTGGGACTGAGTCCCAGAACCTGTGATGATGTCTCTCCAATGTCCCTGGGCTCCTGTGACTCACCTGTCCCGGATCGCCCTGAGCATCCCGGCCAGGCCTCTTATCAGGGAAGGCGCAGTGACTTACACCTGCCTCCTTCTCCCTTCTTTCTCTCCCTCCACCCTCATCCTGTTCCAGGCAGCTTTGGGTTGTCTTTCTGCCACCCTTCCAAGCCCCCATTTCCAGGGTCCCTTCCCTCCCCCAGGGCGCAGAGAGGGGGGGGGAGGGAGAGAGGAAGAGAGGGAGAGAGAGAGGGAGAGAGAGTCTTTCTCAAACAGAAACCTGAGCTGGGCGTGGTGACGCATGCTTGTAATCCCAGCACTTGGCAGGCCGAGGCAGGAAGATCACGAGTGAGCCTGTGCCACAGAGCACAGCTCAGTGTCAAGCAGCAACAAAAAGATTAAAAAAAAACAAACCCTAGGATTCTGCTTAAAAGAATTAAAAATAATAATATTTTATTTTATTTTATTTTTTCCTGTGGTACTGAGAAATCGAACCCAGGGCTTCATGCATGCTAGGCAAGCACTCTACCACTGAGCCACCTTCCCAGCTAATTTATTTTTTTGGTTGGTGGTGAGAATTGAACTCAGGACCTGGGTGCATCCCTGAGCAATTTTGCTCAAGGCTAGCACTCTACCACTTGAGCCACAGCTCCACTTGTAGTTTTTGAGTGGTTCACTGGAGATAAGAGTCTCCTGGGGGCTTTTCTGACCAGGCTGGCTTCGAACTGAGATCCCCAGGTCTCAGCCTCCTGAGCAGCTCCCAGCTAAAAATAATGATAATTAAAACAGAAGCTCCTGTCTTTTCTTTCCTCTGCTTGCATCCCGCTGTGGCTCCCAGTCCCTTGGGAGAAAATTCAGGGTTTTCTCATGAATCTTTTATGCCCCTCCCCCCCCAGTGGCTTCATAGAACCCCTGTGGCAAAAGCAGACTGGTGAGCCAGGTGCCTGTAACTCACACCTGTCATCCGAGCTACTCAGGAGGCTGAGATCTTGAGGATGGTGGTTTGAAGCCAGTCGGGCCAGGAAAGTCCGTGAGACTCTAATTTCCAATGAACCACCAGAAAACCGGAGGTGACGCTGTGGCTCAAGTGGTAGAGCACCAGCCTTGAGTGAAAAAGCTCAGGGACAGAGCCCAGGCCCTGAGTTCAAGCTCCAGGATTGGCACAAAAACGAAACAAAAACACCAACCAACAAGCAAAGCAGACTGGTGGTCTGGCTGTCCTGATCTCTCTCTGACAGTCCTAGACCTGGGCCTCTCGAGGTTGCCCAGGCCGATCTGGGGACTCCTGGCCCCCAACCATCCTCCTGCCCCAGCCTCCACAGGAGCTGGGGAGGTGGGGGTGGGGTCTCTGCCATGGTGGCTTTACCCCAGCCCAACCCAAAGAAGCCAGGCTGCAGAGAAGACCAAGGCTCAGGGCCACGGCCTGGCCAAGAGGCGGCAGGTAATTTTCTGCTGGGCCATCTGGGGACACAGCCCGGTGACCTTATTTTGTCCCTTATCTCACCAGTCCCCTGGGGAGCTCTGGGAGGGGGTGCCTGCCCGCCCCCCCATCACTGGCTTTATCAATATCTGTCTTGGAGATGGAGCCAGGCTGCGTGGTGGGTGGGGCCTTTCCTCCCTAGCCACTGGGGCTTGAGAAGGGCGTGGCCTCTGGAATGGGGCGTGGTCTCCAGGGGTGGGCGTGGCTGCAGACTGGGAGAAGGGAATCCAGGCCTCCTTCCAATCATTCCTCACTCACGTGTGGAGGCGGGGTGGGGAGGGATGGAGGGGAGGGGGAGTGGAGGGAGGGGGGTGGGGGGAGGGGGGTGGGGGGAGGGGGGGAAGGCTGGGCCTTGTCTTCTTCCATGGCCTCCCCACAGCCAAGGCTGGGGGTATCATCGAACGAACCTTCATCTTCAGAAAGACAAGGACACACACAGGGCTGGGAAGGCGGCTCAGTGGTAGATTGCTCGCCTGGCAGGCATGAAGCCCTGGGTTCGATTCCTCAGTACTATATACACAGAAAAAGCCAGATGTGGCGCTGTGGCTCAGGTGGTAGAATGCCAGCCTTGAGCCAAAAGAAGCTCAGGGACAGTGCCCAGGCTCTGAGTTCAAGCCCCAGGACTAGCCAAAAAAAAAAAACAAAACAAAACCTGACACCTAAAGTCAAGTAGTGGGAAAGACTGGGAGAAGACACCAGAAAACCAGGCAGCAGTTGGGGGAGGGGGCCCACCTTCCTCCAGAGGTGACCCGGAGCCTGTGGATATGGGGAGGAGGGGGAAGGGGAGGAAGAATGTGTTCTGGTAGCTGGCATGGCACGTGTAAAGGACCTGGGGTCGGGAGGTTTAATGAGCTGAGCATGGAGGGGGCTGGTGTTGAAGTAAGGAGGTCAGGTCTGGCCGGCGCCATATTGGCCACATGGTGGATGGTAGGGGTCTTCCTGCTGGAGGAAGGACCCCCCCCCCCCTTGCAGGTAATGTGCCGGCTCGGATCCCTGGAGGCAGGGGCAGGCACTTGGCTGATAGGTTTGTTTTTCTGTTTTTTTTGGGTCCGGTCATGGGGCCTGAACTCTGGGCCTGGGTGCTGACCCTCAGCTCTTCAGCTCAAGGCTAGTGCTCTACCACTTGAGCCACAGCCCCACATCCGGCTTTTTTCTTTTTGCTTATGTGGTGCTGAGGATTCAAACCCAGGGCCTCTGGCATGCAAGGCAAGCGCTCTACCACTGAGCCACCTTCCCAGCCCCTTGGCTGATAGGTTACTGAATCTGTCAGTCCAGTGCCTGAGACTGGGAACTTCCTAAGGATCTGCCCCCTGCCCAGACCTATTTAGGCCCAGACCAGCCTAGCCGCTGGGACTCCATTCCACGTGTGTCTCTGTGATCGTGTCCTGTGTCCTGTCTCCTGGCTCATCTCCAGTCAGCATGGCATCCCAGTTCAGCTCTCCATTGGAGCTGAATTGGCTTGTTGGTATTGTTTTGGTTATCTCTTTCCTCTTTAGCATGTTTCCTAGCTGTGTTATGTGTATTTGCATGCTACAAGCCTTTGTAACAACTGGCAGCCTGCAGCCTGTTAACTGTATAATGAAGACTCCGATATTCTATATTTTAAAGTGCGGCTTCTGGGATGATTTACCTTACAACAGTGTGTGAGGGGGAGGGAGGAGGAGGGACACACACACACACACACACACACACACACACACACACACACACACACACACACACACACACCTGACTGGAAATGGTCGTGGTCTCTGCTGCCCCCTGCTGGCCGCAGGTGGAAGTCCATCCTGCCCGTGGCCAGGAGCCCTCACCATTCTGGGATAACGAAGTGTCAGGGACACCACATCTGACCCCAGCACCTCAAGCCTGGCCTCCAGGGGCCTGCTGCTCCCCTCCCTCCCACAGCTCCCATGGACTCCAGACTGGCCTCAGCCACCACTTCCTTCCCTCCCGTTGTTTTGTGGGTTTTGTCTGAGAGACTGGGTCTAAAATTCAGTACCTGACGCTTTCACTCATTGGCTGGTGCGTGACCACCTGAGCCATGCCTCCAAACCCTGTTTTTTTTTCCCCAGAACAGTTTTTTTTTCTTCGTCAATTGTGGGGCTTGAACTCAGGGTCTGGATGGTGTCAGATCTCAGCCAGGATGACAGGCTGGAGCCACAGCACCTGGCTCCAAAGTAAGTTTTTGTTTTTGTTTTTGATCGGTCGTGGGGCTTGATCTCTGGGCTTGGGCGCTGTCCTTCAGCTCTTTGGCTCAGGGCAAGCGCTCTACCACTTGAGCCACAGCACCACCCTGGTGTTCTGATGGTTTATTGGAGATAAGAATTTCACAGCCGGGCGCTGGTGGCTCACGCCTGTAATCCTAGCTGCTCAGGAGGCTGAGATTTGAGGATCACGGTTCAAAGCCAGCCTGGGCAGGAAAGACCATGAGACTCCTATCTCCAATAAAACCATCAGAAAACCGGAAGTGGCGCTGTAGCTCAAGTGGTAGAGCGCTCGCCTTGAACTGAAGAGCTGAGGGACAGCGCCCAGGCCCAGAATTCAAGCCCCACAGCCGACAAAAAAAAAAAAAAATAAAATAAAATAAAAAAAAGAATTTCACGAACTTTCCTGCCTGGGCTGGCTTTGAACCATGATCCTCAGATCTCAGCCTCCTGAGTAGCTAGGATGACAGGCATGAGCCACGAACGCCTGGCCTCCTAAACAAGTTTTTTGGAGGTATAATTTTCCACACCACACAATCCATGCGTTAATGATTAATGATTTATTTATGTTGTGGCAGTCTCGGGGTTTGAACTCAGGGCCTGGGCGCTGTTCTTGAGCTTCTGTGCTCAAGGCTGCTGCTCTGCCACACAAGCCATAGCGTCCCTGGTGAATTGTTCTCTGGTTCATTGGACATCAGAGTCTCACAGGCTTTCCTTTCCGGGCTGGCTTTGAACCATGATCTTCAGACCTCAGTCTCCTGAGCAGCTGGGATTACAGGTGTGAGCCACCGTGTCCCACCTTCAGAGTGGATTTTGAGGGTGTTGCAGCTTTTGGGGGGTGGGTGGAGCCAGCTATGGGCCTCACCCCTGTGTGGTGGAGGGAGTCTGGGGGGGCTGGGGGAGCTGGGCTGCGCTGTCCCATCCCCTCGGGGCCCCCACGCTGGGGCCCAGGTCCTTGCAGCCTTGGCTGTGGTGCCCCTGTTCACCCCCAGAAGATGGTGGGGGCTGCGCCATCAGGCAGTTGGCGCCAGCTGACAGTAAGGGGCCGGGTCGGGGTTGAGCAAGTCCTGGGGGGCAGAGAAGAAGCCATGATGGGGGTGTGGTGCAGACAGGCAGGATGCCAGAGACCCCCATGGGGAGAGATGGGGGTGCGGGACAGGGCCAGAGACACATAGGGGCAGACTGGACAGTGTGTTTCTCTTTGTGGGGTGCTGGGCTTTGAACCTGGGGCCTTGCACACTTGAGCTGTCTCTACTTTTGCCTTCCCCCTTGGCAAGAGGGGTGGAGCGGGCCTGAGAGGCCTAGTCCACATGGGGGGAACCAACCCGCTGCTGTGTGACCTGGGGCCGGTGTCTTTCCCTCTCTGGGCCTTGTTCCTTTTGTGTAAATCCAACACCTGGGAGGGATGGGTGTGCCCAGGACCCTCGGGGATCCCCCAGGGTGAGTGTAGCCCCCCCACCCTGGCTGTCCTCCCCCACCTTGGCTCCAAGAGGCACCCCCCCTTTGTACCTGGTAGTGTTGGGGTTCTGGCTGTGGCTGTGGCTCAGGAAGTGGGGGCTGCAAGAGAACAGCATGGGTGAGCCAGGCCCCCCAATATCCCCAGCCCCAGCCCCTGCGGTCCACATGATCTGGGTGCTGTGTCCATTGGTGCTCAGTGTCCTTAATGTCTGGAGGGGGGGGGAGCTGTCCACCGGCCCCACCTCAGCCCTGTTTACCTGTGTGTGTGTGTGTGTGTGTGTGTGTGTGTGTGCGCGCGCATGCATGTGTGCCGGTCCTGGACCTTGAACTCAGCACCTGAGCACTCTTCCTTTGCTTTTGTGCTCAAGACTAATCCTCCACTTGGACCGCAACTCCACTTCAGGCTTTTTGCTGGTTCATTGGAGATAAGAGTCTCCTGGACTTTTCTGCCAAGGCTGGCTTCAAACCATGATCCTCAGATCTCAGCCTCCAGTGTAGCTGGAATTACAGGTGTGAGCTACCAGCACCTAGCTGTTATTTTGTTTTGGAGATAAGGCCTAGAACTTGCCATCCTCCTGCTCCAGCCCCATTACGCCTGGCTAAGCCTTTGCTTGGTACATTTCTCTCTCTCTCTTTTTTTTTTTTGGTCAGTTGTGGGTCCTGAACTCTGGGCCTGGGTGCTGACCCTCATCTCTTCAGCTCAAGGCTGGCGCTCTACCACTTGAGCCGCAGCATCACTTCTGGCTTTTTCTGCTTATGTGGTTCTGAGGAATCGAACCCAGGGTCTCATGCATGCAAGGCAAGCGCTCTACCACTGAGCCACCTTCCCAGCCCCAGATTTCTCCTTTAAAAAAAAAGAATTAAAATCATTTATTTTACTCACTCTTCCCGCCTCTTTGTTTCCCCATAATAAAGGGAAAATCTCGGGATCACAGATGATCACAGACAGAAAATAGAGCGGCCTGCCAGCTTCCGCCCTGTGGCTCCCCCCTGTAATCTCAGCTACTCAGGAGGCTGAGAACTGAGGATCCCGGTACCGAGCCAGCCTGGGCAGGAAAGTCCTTGAGACTCTTATCTCCAAGGAACTGCCACAAAGCTGGAGGTGGAGCTGTGGCTCATGTGTTCGAGCACCAGCGTTGAGTGGAAGGGGTCAGGGACGGTGCCCAGGCCCTGAGTTCAAGACTCAGGACAGGCACCAAATTAAAAAATAAAAAGACTCAGGATAGACTCACCGCAGCTGGGGTCAGGAGCAACACTGGGGATGGTATCACTTCATACATGTTGCTGTCACCTAGACGGAGGGCAGAAGGGGCCCTGGGCTTGCTCTACCTCCATGCCCAACTGTGACCATCACAGTCCCATTCTTGCCCTCCTGGGGCCTGTGGGAGGCTGACCCAGCTCAAGGAACCACGCTTGGCTTGGCTACTCACACACACACACACACACACACACACACACACACACAAACACACACTCGCTCCGTTTGTGGACTTGTGAGGGATGAAGTCAAGAAAGACAGTGAGAGGCGGGGCATAATGGCTCACGCCTGTAATCCCAGCTTCTCAGGAAGCTGAGATCTGAGGATTGATGTTCGGAGCCAGCCCCGGAGATGGGGGTGGGGGGAGGAGGGGGAAGGAAGAGGCAGGAAAGCCCCAAGAGATTTTTATCTTTGACTAACCAGCCAAAAGCCAGAAGGGAGGCGTAGTTGAAGCGGTAGAGCACCGGCAGAGCAAGTTAAGTGTGAGTTTATGAAGGGTCTTGGGCCCCATGCTAAGGAGCCTGAACCTTGTTCCCAAGGGCGCTGGAGGGACTGAGTGGGGATCTTGGAGGTGGAGTGTGGTTTGGTGGAGGCTTGGGGGGGGGGGGTCCCCAGCGAGGTGTGGGTGAGAAGTGGGGCGGGGGGTGCTCCCTGCTCACCCGTATCACGACTGGGTCTCAGCTCTGGCTTCTCCCTGGCTGGCATCCTGGAAAGGCACAAGGGAAAACTCATTAGACCAGTCCCTGCTGAGGCCAGGCCCACCCCGGCCAGTAGGGGGAGACAGAGAGCAGAAAGGCAGGCCTGGGAGATTCTGTACCTGGAACTTTGCTCCCCCCAGCTCCGTGTCACCAGGAGGTAGGCCAGGCCGCCGATGAGAAGACTAGCCACGGCCAGAGGGCCCACGATGGCCGCGGCTACCACCCCGGCGTTCATGGGCACGTGGGCAGTGGTAGGCTCCGTGTGTGTTCCTTCTGCAGGTGACAGAGGACCACGTGAGGCCCCCCCCCCCCACCCCATGGCCTTCCACCCCAGTGTGTGAGGCCCTCGGGCCAGCTTTCTGTGGTTTTCCAACCCCAGCATCCCACCCTCAGGATGGTTTATAAAACTACAGCCAGGTGCTACACACTGGTCCTCCCAGCACTCGGAAGGCTGAGATCAGAGGCTCTGAGTTCAAAACCAGCCAGGTCAGAAGCGGCTATGAGACTCTGACCTCCAATGAACCACTCCAAAACTGGAAGTGGAGCCATGGCTCAAGTAGTAGAGCACCAACTTTGAGCCAAAACAACAACAACACACACACACAAGTTCAGGGACAGCACCCAGGTCCTGAGTTCAAGTCCCAGGACAGGCACAGGACAAAAAGAAAAGTCAGATGCCCCCTGATGTCCCCCACCCTGCCCCCAGTGCCTTTCCCAGAGCTGCTACATCGGTAGACATGAAGATGGTGGATGGCCTGCATTTCTCAGGATCATGTAGACAGGGGGTGCTAAATAAGTCCCGGGCTCATGAATGCATGACTGAAGCCAGCAAGATGGCGGTGTTCTTTGGAGTGCATCTGGCCTTGGGTGTTTTGCCGGTTCATGTGAGTGGAGATGGACCAAGGCCTTGCACGCCGTGGGCTCTCCGTGTGTTGGTGGGAATGGTGGATCCTGGCGTGTGGCAGTTTCTAGGGGAGTCACCAGCACCCCCACTTCATCCCCAACCCCTCCTCCACTCACCAACCACCTGGACGTGGGCCTTGGCCCTCATGGTCCAGGCCGAGTTGACGGCCAGGGCGACTTGGTAGAGGCCACTGTCCCCGGGCTGGGCGTGGCGCAGCAGCAGGGAGCCATTGGGGAAGCCGACCATGTCCCTCTGCCCCATGGCCTCTCCATCCCTCTGGGGTCGGGGCAGCTCCGGGATGTAGGTGAACAGTCTGGTACCCCCGTCCGTGGTCTCCCCCAGGTACCAGGTGACATCCTGGAAGGTGCTGGGGACCCCGTGGAGGGACAGGAGAAGATCCTGGTTCTTCTGAGGCATTTCTGGAATCTTCTGGATGCTGAGGGAGGCCTGGGAGCATTGAGGCAGCCACAGGACCAGGACAGAAGCTGTGGGAGGAGGATAGGGAAGCGTGAAGGGAGAGGGGCCTGAGCTTGTGGGCAGGGCTGGCAGGGACCACTGCCATCCCCCTTTCTAGAGACCTTCCCTCTGGCTGCATTGCACACTATGCTGGGATCGATTAGTGATGTCTGCCCTGGGTGCGGGTATGCGAAGATTGGTCTGGATACCACAGCTTGTGTGCTGGGATCCATTAGTGATGTCTGCTCCAGATGCAGGCGTGGGGAGATGGCCCTGGGTAAACCACAGATTCTCCATTCCATTCTCCCAGAAGGCTTTTCTGCCCTGAGGTGCTGCCTGACCCACCCCACAAACACTGGGAATCTCTGAGCTCATTCATTCAACCCATACTCATAAGCATATACATGGATATGAAGTGTAGGATGATGGATATCAGCCAGACAGGATTTAAATTTCCCTAGGTTTCAGCTGTGCATGGGTGGCTCACGCCTGTAACCCCAGCTACTCAGGAGGCTGAGATCTGAAGATGGCTGTTTGAAGCCAGCCCAGGCAGGAAAGTCTGTGAGATGCTTGACTCCAATGAGTCACAAACACCCAGAAGGAGCTGTGGCTCAAGTGGTAGAGCACCAGCCTTGAGAGAAAAAGCTCAGGGACAGTGGCCAGATCCTGGGTTCAAGCCTCAGAATGGGCACATGGATGCATATGTATATATGCTCACATGTGTGCGCGCGCACACACACACACACACACACACACACACACACACACACACACACACTCCCCTTGAATTCTAGTGGTTGGGGATTCAATAGGAATCAAATCAGGAGGCTGAGATCTGAGGATTGCGGTTCAAAGTCAGCCTGGGAAGAAAAGTCTGTGAGACTCTTATCTCCAATGAACCACCAGAAAACGAAGTGGCGCTGTGGCTCAAGTGGACAGCGCCCAGGCCCAGAGTTCAAGCCCCACAAAAAACAAAAATAAATAAGTGAATAAACAACAACAATAACAAACAGGAATCAAAACCCATATTTCTGACCTAATAGAACATTCCAGAGAGGAAATGGAGAAGTGATGCTGCTGTTCTGCCCCCTGTGTACGGCTCCCTGCTTATTCCCATCATGTTATCTTCTCCAGTAATATTCCATTTTTCTGAGGAGGAACCTCCTCCCCTTCCCAGACCTGGGTTCAAGTCCTACCTTCTCCAGTCAGCCTTCCGGTTTGTTCTTACCTGACAGGAAGAGGCTGTTCGCCAGGTGGCCCTGGGGGCCAACAAGGGGCCCCATGTGGCGTCCGTTGGCGACGCCCAAGGGTCCCAGTGTGTCTGTCGTGTCTCTGGTGGGAGCTTCCCAGGGGACTCAGGAACCCAGCGCGGCTGCCTGGTGCCTGCCCGCACCCCACAGTCCTGTCACGGCCTCCCCAGGCTCCACCTGCCTGGAAGCAGGGACACTGGTTGAACCAGTTCCCCACAGGTGACTGGGAAGTTCACCCAGGGGCTTTCCCCAGCCTCCTCCTAATTATAGACACCCCACCCCAGCCTTGCTTCCCACTGCACAGCTGGGGAAACTGAGGCTCAGGAAGACTGGCAAGGCGGCTGGGAGCAGAGGTGGAAGTTCATCCTCTGCCCCGCCTGCCCCAGGGCTGGCTTATAACCTTTTCAGGAGCATTCATTCAGCCCAGGCTGGTGGCTCACGCCTGTAATCCTAGCTACTCAGGAGGAAGAGATCTAAGGATTGCGGTTCAAAGCCAGCCTGGGCAGGAAAGTCTGTGAGACTCTTATTTCCAATGAACCACCAAAAAGTCAGAAGTAAAGCTGTGGCTCAAGGGATAGAGTGCTCCCCTTGGGATAAAAGAAGCTCAGGGACGGTGCCTAGGCCCTGAGTTCAAGCCCCAAGACTGGCCTACACAGACACACAGAGACTATCATTCATTCATTCATTCATTCCTGGTACCCAGTCCCTGACACAGTGGCGGTCGTGGCTCCTGCCTATTCTCTTTTCTCCGTGGGGGTCACAGCCCTGGAGAAACCAAGGGGGCTGAGAGGCTTTCCTGGTGGAGGCGACATCTCGACATCTCAGCTGCGACTTGAAGTGGCAATACCAGTGGGACAAGTTGGTGGCTGGGGTGGGGCGGGGCCTCCGGGGCAGGGGGGAAAGAGCATGCAAAGGGGCAAAGAGCTGGTGTTCCAAGTGCATTGTGGGAACTGGCAATTGGGGGGTGGAGGGAGGAGTGGGGAGAGGCCTTGTGCCACTGGGGTGGGGGGAGGGGTCCCTGCAGTACCTAGACTTGAACCCAGGGCCTCTCCTACGTGCAGGGCAGGTGTCGCAAGCCTTCCCTTCCTCCTGACTGGGACTTGCTTTGTAACCGAGACTGGTTTCAAACTCACGATCTTCCTGCCTCAGCCCCTGGGTGCTGGGATTATATACACACACCCCCAGCCTTGGCTGGGCTTTGATTCTTTTTACTTTTTTTTTGTGCCAGTCCCAGGGTTTGACCGCAAGGCCTGGGAACTAGCCCTGAGCTTTTGTACTCAAGGCTGATGCTCTACCACTTGAGCCAAGGCGCCACTTCTGGCTATCTGGAGGTTAATTAGAGAGAAGAGTCTTAGAGACTTTCCTGCCAGGGCTGGCTTTGAGCCTCAATCCTCAGATCTCAGCCTCCTGAGTAGCTAGGATGACAGGCGTGAGCCATCCGTACCTGGCTATAACTCCATAAGCCAGGCACTGTGTGCTCACACCTGTCATCCCAGAGACTCACAAGGCTGAGATCTAGAGGATCAAGGTCAAGAGCCAGTCTGGACAGAAAAGTCCTGGACACTTCATCTCAAGTAACCAGAAGAAAGCTGGCCTGGAGCCCTGGCTCAGGTAGGAAAGCACCAGCCAAACAAGCAAGAGCAGTGAGCATGAGGCCCTGGGGAACACGGTGGTGACCCCACTGTCTGGGAGGGGTTCCCCCAAAGTCCTCCTTGCTGCAGTTGTGTGATTTCTTACCTGCACCTTGGGAAGGCGGTGCAGTGAATTATTTTCAAGCTAAGCTGCTCTGGATTTTCCAGTTCTTCCAGTCATTCATTCATTCATTCAGTCTGTCTGTCTGTCTGTCTGTCTCTCTCACATACTTCCATCAATTTTATCAAAGTCTTTTTTTTTATATCAAAGTCTTATTCAGAGTATTTAGAAGAGCTTTTCTGAGCCCCCCTTGCCTCCACCTACCTGGGAAAGAAGCAAATTACAATTTCTTCAGCCTGGGTTGTTGGCGGGTCTGTGCGCAGGCAGCAGAGGACCAATGGCAGCAGGAACCCAGGTTTTAAATGCGGGGAGGGTCATGGAGCAGAGCTGAACGCACTAGTCCCATCATGAGATGCATGTGTGAAGCAGGAATCACAGGGCATCTTGGGACCAGCCCTTCACCTCTGAGGACAGTGGGCACTTCTCCCTGGCCGGTCCCCATGGCATTAGTGGCATTGCAAGTTGTGACATTGAAAGTCCTGTTGATGGCCTTGTTCACCGCAGCAATCCGGACCTGGGTACCCTGGGCCTGAGCCGAGCCGGGCAGGGTCCCCTAGGTCCTGAGCCCAGTGATAGATGGGTAAGGAAGAGGAGGTCTCCACTGGCAGTCCCAAGTGGGCTGGCAAAGACACAGGCAGCCTCAGGCTCTGTGTAATACAAGATGTGGCTTTTCTGAATCACCGGGATCCTGCTTATCCCAAAAGCCTGTGTTGGTTGCTGAGCTCCCAACCTCTTCCCCCTCCTGTTTTTAATTGGACCTGTCTTTGCCATTCCCCATATGGTCACCAGGGGGGGGGGGGGCGTGCAGCTAGTCCATTTAGCTCTGTAGCCAGCAGGGGGTGCAGGAGCCCAGATCATCTCACATCCCCTCAGGCAGAGCTGGCCCTGCCCCAGCAGACCTGCCACCTGCTGCCCCCAACTACCTCAGCTGGCTCTCTCTGTCCTAGCTAGGTGTGCTGGCTAATGGCAGGTGGCACAGGGAAGAAACAGCCATGCAGGAAGCAGAGCCAGCTCTGTGGGAGCCCCAAATTGTACAGTTTGAGGTAAGACAAATCAAGACGACCAGGCATGTTTGATGTTGCTGTTTTTGGTGGCTCTGGGGTTTGAACTTGGGGCTCTGTGCTTGCTGGGGAAGATGGGGCTTCCTCTTGAATTTTACCCTCCTCCTGCTCTCCAGTCTTTTTGTCTGTGGTTAATTCTTAAGTAGAGTCTGGCACTTTTGCCTCTACTGGCTTTGAATGCAGACGTTCCCACTTTCTCCTCTTGAGTAGCTGGAATTACAGAGGTGCACCACCACATGCATTAAAAAATAAAGAGAAAAAATAGCTAGGAATGTGGCTTGATGGTAGAGTGTATGCCTAGAATGCATGGAGCCCTGGCTCAGGTAGTAAAGCACCAGCCAAACAAGCAAGAGCAGTGAGCATGAGGCCCTGGGGAGCATGGTGGTGACCCCCACTGTCTGGGAGGGGTTCCCCCAAAGTCTTCCTTGCTGCAGTTGTGTGATTTCTTGTCTGCCCCTTGGGAAGGCGTTGCAGTGATTTATTTTCAAGAGAAGATGCTTTGGATTTTCCAGTTCCTCTAGTCAGTCAGCCAGTCATTGATTCAGGCATTCCTTCAGTTTGTCTGTCTGTCTGTCTGTCTCACACACTTTGAATCCTTTTCCATTATTCAATGTTATCCGAGCTACACAGGAGTTTGAGATCTGAGGATCTTAGTCTGAGCCCAGCCTGGGAGACCCACTCCATGAGACTCTTATCTCCAATGAACCACCCAAAAGCTGAAGTGGAGCTGTGGCTGGAGTGGTAGAGCACAAGCCTTGAGCAAAAAAGCTCAGGCTAGCCCATGGGCCCCTAGTTCAAGCCCCAGGACTGGCAAAAAACAAACAAATAACTAAATTCCACAAAGTAAAATAAACAAATAATTAATTTAATAAATTGCTAGAGGCAGAGAAAGGGATCATTCCCAAAAACCAGCCATCTTCTCTAAGTCTGCCAACACCGTGGACCCTGCTTTCCTTGTTCTGCTCTGGGCCCTCACTTCTGATATCTGGCCAATTCTCCCCTCTTATTTGCGTCTTGCTGCCGCCAAGACCACAAATAAGCTTTTAATAGTTTACTTTAAGCCTCAATATCTGTCATCCTAGCTACCCAGGAGGCTGAGATCTGAGAATCGTGGTTCAAATCCAGTCCAGGCACAAAAGTCCATGAGACTCATCTCCAGTGAACCACCAGAAAATGGGAAGTAGCACTGTTTCTCAAAATAGTAGAGCCCTAGCATTGAGCAAAAGAGCTCAGGGAAAGCGCCCAGGCCCAGTTTAACACTCCTCCCCCAGACCCATAACAAATAAATAAATAAACAAATAAACAAAAGTTTACTTTGCTGCTCTGGGGTGGAGGCTTCTGGCTTAGAGGTGGTCCCAGGCCAGCTTGAGACTGGTGACTCCTCAGTAGCTGGGATTACAGGTGTGTACTACCACACCAGCTTGTTATTAAGGGACTGAGCACTGTCCCCACGAGTCCTCTGGGAAAGGGAGTGGCAGATCCAGCCTGGTCCCCTCAGATATGTCCTAGGCCTCTTCAGAGCTCTCTAGTCTTCCTTGCAAATGGCAGAAGTGGCTGAGGGCATATCTGACTGGTGTGGGCTCTGGAGGGGTCTCAAGGTTGAGCCCAAGGTCTTCTGTTGGCTCAGCTGGTGCTATACCACTTGTGCCATGATTCCAGAAAGGCCTTTTGCTTAGTAACTGGAGATAGAGTCTTGAGGTTTTGAATGTTTGGTTCCCCTGGATGTCAGTCTTCTGAGTAGCTGGGCCCGTGAGGCTGTGGACGGGTCATGCGCTGTAGAGAAGGAGAGGCCGCCAGCCCTCCGTCTGTGCATTCACGGCACATGGTGGGAGTCGGGGCCGGTGATGCTGTCACCATTGCTGGCTGCTGTGTCTTTCACAGGATCATCCTCCTTGCGTACAGGTGAATATGCAACATTCTAGAAGGAGACAGCTGTTAGTCAACAATCTTTGTTGCTAGGAACATGGTAGAGGGCTTGCCTAGCATGCATGAAGCACTGGGTTCGATTCCTCAGTGCCACATAAACAGAAAAAGTTGGATGAGGTGCTGTGGTTCAAATGGCATAGTGCTAGCCTTGAATAAAAGAAGCTCAGGGACAGTGCCCAGGCTGTGAGTTCAAGACCTAGGACTGGCAAAAATAAAATGAGGCTTTTCTATCCTTTCTCTCTTTCTTTCTCTCTCTTTCTCTCTCTCTTTTCTTTCTTTCTCTCTCTCTTTCTCTCTCTCTTTCTTTCTCTCTTGCTTTCTCTGTTTCTTTCTCTGTTTCTTTCTTTGTTTCTGTCTTTCTTTTTTTTGTTTGTTTGTTTGTAAGGCTCAAACTGAGGGCCAGGTCGCTGTCCCTGAGCTCTTTTGCTCAAGGCTACCACTCTATAACTTTTTTTTGGGGGGGGGCCTGAACTCTGGCCCTGGGCGCTGTCCCTCAGCTCTTCAGCTCAAAGCTAGCACTCTACCACTTGAGCCACAGCGCCACTTCCAGTTTTTTTCTTTTTGCTTATGTGGTGCTGAGGACTCGAACCCAGGGCCTCATGCATGCAAGGCAAGCGCTCTACCACTGAGCCACCTTCCCAGTCCACACTCTATATCTTTGAGCTATAATGTCACTTCCAGTTTTCTAGTGGTGAATTGGAGATAAGAGTGTCATGGACTTTCCTGCTCAGGATGGTTTTGAACCATGATCCTCAGATCTCAGCCTCCTGAGTACCTTGGTTTCAGGCATGAGTCACTGTTGCCCAACTGAAACATAGGCAGTTTTAAGTCCTATCCAGCTGATATCCATAATCTTACACTTCATATCCATTTATGTGCTTATACGTATGGGTTGAATGAATGAGTTCAGAGATTCCCAATATTTGTTGGGTGGGTCAAGCAGCATCTCAGGGCAGAAAAATCTTATGGGAGAACAGGATGAATACTGTGTGGTTTCCCCAGACCCATCTTCCCATGCCTGTCCTGGGGGCATCACTACTCCATCCCAGCACGCAAGCTATGGTACCCAGGCTAGATTTTCCCAGACATGGGACAGACATCACTATTGATTGCAACACGCCACTACAGCCAGCTTTGTTTTTTCTCCTTATGCTGGTTGTCATGGGACTTGAACTCTGAAGGGCATGGGCTCCTCCCCCCTAGACACAGTCTCAGCACTTGGCTTGTAGTCCGCTGTCAATAGCTGTAATCAAAGCAGGCTCTCATTGGCTCCACATAAATCACTGCCCATCTCTGAGCCAATCACAGCAGCCAGGGAAAATGCGAGGTTCTGATGGGCTAGGCCTGAGCTCCTGCCAGGGCTCTTCTCAGGAGCCATTAGGGGGTGCCACGCCGACTCCAGTGGAGTCTGCTTAGCATGGGAAACCATCTATCAGACCAAGATAGGGGCTTCAGAGACCTATCTCTGAGTTCTGGGACTTCACCGAAGTCTACCTCAGAGAATGGGGCTTTACAGAAACATATCTCCAAGTTTTGGGACTTCACCGAAGTCTACCTTGGAGAATAGGGCTTCTAAGAGGCCTACTCCTGGAAAAAGGCTGGCAAGCCCCTGGAAAAGATGTGTTTCTGCCTTTCTTTTCCTCATAAGAGTGCCTATTAATCTTTCTACTGCTCATTGTGCTCACTCATTGTCAACGTTCCCTTATTCAAAGCTCTTTCTTAAGAGTGTTGACGACTCCAATATCTGATGAGTGTCTTAAAAATATGACTAACTCACCAGAGTTAAGTGCTAACCTAAAACCCCTCTTATGGAGGCTAGTAGACAAGTCATAAGTAAATATTGGGGGTTTCACAAAGTCACTTCAGCAGAAGGAATTGTTTGTAAGAGATTTGCAAGAAGCTGTAGGCGCAGCTAGAACAGAAGGAATGTATGGCAATTGCTGAGATAACTACTTAGGAGAAAGAACTTCCTGTTACTCTCTTTCATTTACTAAGAGACTTGCTAGATCTAGGCCTCCGTGACCTTACTATTAAAGAAGGAACAGGAAAGATCTTATGGGACAATTAAGGCCTCTATAGAAATAAGGTAATGGTTAGTTGGTGACAAATGTCGAAACCCATTATATTTCTTAGAGATAAGCCGGAAACAAGTGCCTTTCAGGCGACCAGCTGGTGACCACCTAAGAATGAAGCCCTGCAGCAAGATTGTGTAAACTTTTGCCCTTTCAGGCGACCAGCTGGTGACCATCCAAGAACGAAGCCTTGCAGCAAGATTATGTAACTTTTTACCCTTTCTTATGAAGACTTCTGTTATAAAAGTTTGCTATTCTCTGTATTAAATTGCACTCAGCACTCAGCATCCGCTCCTAATGTGTGTGAGTTGTCTGTTTGCCATCTCCCCATCCTATTCCAGGTTCCTCCCCTAGGTGTCCTCCGTCGTCCCGACAGAACCTGGTCCGCGGCAAGGGGGCACCTCCCCTCCCATTCTTTCTCCTCTCCTCTCCTCCCAGTTACACCACTGGTAGAGGAGTTCAACTGTTGTGGACCTGGAGAAACAGGAGGAAAATTCCTCATCTGGGGAGATGGGCCAGAAGCCTGGGTGGGCACCTAGGAACCCCCAAGTACCCTCTCCCTTCAGGATAAACCTTGTACACAGCAGGAATGCAGTGTGTGTGGGGGAAGCAGAGCATTGGAGCTCACCGTGAAGGTTCCGATACCCGAAGATCAGATGCACCAGGACCACCGTGATTCCCCCCCCACTTCCCACAGCACCTTGAACATGACACCGACGATGGGTCTGGCTGACCTGGAGCCCGGGGTTCTCTGGAGTGGAAGGAAACAGGCAGATGAGGAAATGCTGGGTACTTTTTTTTTTTTTATCTGCCTGGCATGTATCACTCCCATCCTTGAATAAGCACCCCAGATTTCCTTTAGAAAACATCACCTCCCTCATTCCCTGCATTCTGGTGGACTCCACTGCACCCAATGATGCCTAGGATGAGACTGGGTTGGGGGAGCTCAAACCTGTCCAATCAGAACCTCTCATTTTCCTTGGTTGCTTTGATTGGTTCAGAGGTGGACAGTGGTTTAAGTGGAGCCAATGAGTGCCTGCCCTCGGATTTTCATTACAGCTACTGACAGTGAATGATGTGCTCTGTCCCCAGTGAGGTTGCTAACAAAGTGGACTGGGCTCAGAGCAGGTGGTTCTCGCTTGTCTTCCCAGCCACTCTAGAGGTTGAGATCTGAGGATCATGGTTTGAAGCCCGCTTGGGCAGGAAACTCAATGAGACTCTTATCTTCAATGAGTCACCGAAAAGCTGGAAGTGGAGTTGTGACTCCAGTGGTAGAGTGGTAGCCTTGAGTGAAAAACCTCAAGGACATTGCCCAAGCCCTGAGTTCAAGCAAAAAAGAAGAGAGTTCATGAAAAAGAAAAGAAAAAAGATCTAGATGGGTGGAGTGGTTCATATCTCTCATTCTAATTACTTGGCAGGCATACGGGGAGGACTGTGATTTGAATCCAGCCTGGGCAACAATGAGTGAGATCTCCATCTCCAGCAATAACTGGGCCTTGTGGCTGTCATCGCAATGGCATGAAAAGTGTAAACAGGAGGATTATAGACCAGGATAATGTGGCCATGAATGAGACTCTACTTCACATAATAACTAAACAAAAATAGGCCATAGGGGCGTGGCTGAAATGGTGTCGACCTTTAGTTCAACCTCAGTGCCAAAAAGAAAAAGATATAAGAGATGTAAAGACAGTTCCTGGGTGACATGGTTGGGGTGTACATAGATCTAACTAGGCCTGAAGATGAATTTTCCTTTTTTTTTTTTTTTGTTGGATGTGGGGTTTGAACTCTGGGCCTGGGTGCTGTCCCTCAGCTCTTCAGCTCAAGACTAGTGTTGAACCACTTGACCCACAGCCCTGCTTCTGGTTTTCTGGTGGTTTATTGGAGATAAGTGTCTCAGGGACTTTCCTGCCCAGGCTGGCTTTGAACTATGATCCTCAGATCTCAGCCTCTTGAGTAGCTGGACTTACAGGCATGAGCCACCAGTGCCCAACTGAAGACACATTTTCAAAAAGTCTTAAAAAAAGATTTGTTCAGCCATTCTTCCATCAATTACAACGAAGCCCTATTTAGTGTATTTAGAAGAGCTTTTCTGAGTCCCCCTCCCTCTCCCCCCACCTGGAAAAGAAGCAAATGACAATTTGCTCAGCCTGGGTTGTTGGCGGGTCTGTGCCCAGGCAGCAGATGACCAATGGCACCAGTGACCCAGGTTTTAAGGGGGGGCACCAGGGAGCAAAGCTGACCACACTAGTCTCATCGTGAGATGTCTTGTGTGAAGCAGGAATCAGAAGGCATCCTGGGGCCAGCCCTTCACCTCTGAGGACAATGGTTGCTTCTCCCTGGCCGGTCCCCATGGCGTTGGTGGTGCTGCAGATGAAAGTCGTGTTGATGACCTCGTTCACCGCAGCGATCTGGAGCAGGGAGCCCTGGACCTGAGCCAAGCCGGGCAGGATCCCCAAGGTCCTGGCCCAGAGATAGATGGGTAAGGAAGAGGAGATCTCCACTGCAGGTCCCGGGTAGGGTAGCAAAGACACAGAGAGCCTCAGGCTCTGTGGAACACAGGGTGTGGCTCTTCTGTATCACCCATGTCCTGCTCATCTGAAAACCCTGTGCGTTTCAGAAGGATGCTGCCTTTCCAGCCTCTTCCCCAGCATGTTTCTCACCAGACCAGTGTGTGCCATTCCCTATATGGCCACTAGGGACGCGCGCAGCCGAATCCATTTAGCTCTGTAGCCAGCAGGGGGCGCAGGAGCCCAGGTCATCTCAAACCCTGTCAGGCAGAGCTAGCCCCGCCCCCAGCAGACTTGGCACCTGCTGCCTCCAACTACATCAGCTGGCTCTCTCGCCCTCTGCTGGCTAATGGCAGGTAGCACAGGGAAGAAACAGCCATGCAGGAAGCAGAGCCAGCCCTGTGGGAGCTTTAAATTGTGTGGTTCAAGGTAGGACAAGGCAAGGCGACCAGGCTTTTTTTGTTGTTGGTGTTTTTGGTGTCCCTGGGGCTTGAACTTGGGGCCCTGTGCTTGCTGGGGAAGATGGGGCTTCCTCTTGAACTTTACCCTCCTCCTGCTCTCCAGGCTTTTTGGTTGTAGTTAATTCTTAGATAGAGTCTGGCACTTTTGCCTCTGCTCACTTTGAAGCCGGACCCTCCCACTTCCCCCTCTTGAGTAACTGGGATTACAGAGGTGCACCACCGCATATATTTAAAAAAAAAAAAGAAAGAAAGAAATTGCGCTGGGAATGTGGCTTGGTGGTAGAGTGCATGCCGAGTATCAGTTTGATTCCTCAGTACCACATAAAGAGAAAAAGCCAAAGTGGCTCTGTGGCTCAAGTGGTAGAGTGCCAATGCCCAGGCCCTGAGTACAAACCCTGGGACATGCAAAAAAATCAAAATAAAATTACAAAAACATTACTAAGGAGGAATCCGTGTAAAGCAAGCAAGCACCTGCTCACTGCCTTCACTCCCACCAGTAAAGATGCCAAACTTTGATAGCAATCACTTCTAACAACTGATTGATTGAGTCTTTGATGCTTATTTGCTTAGACCCAGGGTTCCAGGCCTCTGCCTCCTTCCTCAGACTCAGGATTCCAGGCCTCAGCCTCCTCCCTCAGACCCAAGGGTCCAGGCACCAGCCTCCAGCCTCAGACTCGGGGGCCCTGGCACCAGCCTCCTCCCTGACACCCAGGGGTCCAGGCCTCAGCCGCCCTCCTCAGGGCAGGCTGGAGTCCCCATGATGCAGGTGGTCCAGTTGAAGTGAGTGTGTACTGGGATTCTCAGGGTGACATCACTGTGACCGACATACCAATTGTGGTCATATCCAACAATGGAGATCTGGGGGGGGGGTAGGGGATGGGAACACACTGGGGTCAGAGCCACAGGCCCTCAGGGCATGAAGCTCCTCAGCTGCCTGGGGTAGACAGACCCATGTGAATGACAGGACATGTCCTCCAAGAACAGAGGCCTGTGCATCCTCGGCCAAGTGGGACAGACCAGGCCTACTCTATTCCTAGGTACTTCTGTGTCTTGGTGCCAGTACTGGGGGCCTTGAAACTCACATTTTTTGTTGTTATTATAAGGTGGGAGAAGGCGGAGCCAGGCAGACGTTGGAGGCAATGTGGGCTGTGGCCTGGGAACGTGGGGTGTGAATAGGGTGATGGCATCATGGGGGGAGGAGGCGTTCTTTCCCTCGCGCATGCGTGGATGCACTCACAGAGCACGGACAGGTGGACGGGCAGCCGCAGCGGCTCCGCCCAGGTCTGGTGCTGCACCACGCAGGTGACGACCTGGCCGTGCGCCTGTCTGGAGGGCACCGCGGAGAAGACTCTGAAGACAGAGATGGTCCTGGGCCACGATTCTGGCCCCTGCGGGGTGTTAGCGGCTCCATGCAGGTGAGCGGACCAGGAGAGGCGCGCAGGGGGGTGCCCGTGGGTGGACTCCCAGCGCCACGGGCGTGGGCACAGAGAGGGCTGGACGTCCCGCAGTGGACACGCAGCACTGTGGATGCTGGGCCTTCAGGGCGACGGCGCTGCTCTGGGGCCAGGCTGGGGGGGATTGAGAGGGAGACAGTGGACAGTTCAAATCCCGTGTGTGTCTCTGGGCAGCCAGCGGAGTGGAGGCGGCCTTTGGAGCAAGCCTGTGCCTCAGTTTCCTTCGTTGTCCACTGGGGATCCCCGGGAGGGATGGGGACACAGGCAACGCTCTTTAGGACGGTCCTGGCCTGTAGGAAGTGCTCAGTGAATATGCCTCGTGGGCTGGTGCTGGGGGCCTAGAAAAGAGGAAGATCACTGCAGACCACCTGGCTCGGCCATGGGCTGCACGATCCCTGGATGGTGTGAGAATCTCTGGGCGGAAGTCCCGCCTCCATGGTGACGTGAACGCCAAGCACGCAGGGACGCTGGGAGCCGGGACGTCCAAGGGCGGCTTGGGGTGCAGGACCGAGTCACCGGATATAGGGAGGAGGGGCTTCCGGTGAGGGGAGAAAAGCGGCAAGAGACACGAGGGGAGACACTCGCCTCCCAGAATGCATCAGTGCCTGGCTCTCCTGAAGAGGGGAGACAGAGCGCCTGCCTGAGAGGAGACCTGGCGGGAAGAGAGGCCCTGGAAAGCCCCGGCCGGAGCAGAGGCCTGCGCAGGGCCGAGAGGCCTACGGAAAGGCCTGTGGAGAGTGGAGAGGTGCAGAGAGGCCGGCAGAGAGGAGAAGCCGGCGGAGAGGTGGAAAGGCCGGTGAAGAGCCGAGAGGCCTGCGGAGATGGGAGAGGCCTGCGGAGATGGGAGAGGCCTGCGGAGATGATGGGAGAGGCCTGCGGAGATGGGCGAGGCCTGCGGAGATGGGAGAGGCCTGCGGAGATGGGAGAGGCCTGCGGAGATGATGGGAGAGGCCTGCGGAGATGGGAGAGGCCTGCGGAGATGATGGGAGAGGCCTGCGGAGATGGGAGGGGCCTGCGGAGATGATGGGAGAGGCCTGCGGAGATGATGGGAGAGGCCTGCGGAGATGATGGGAGAGGCCTGCGGAGATGATGGGAGAGGCCTGCGGAGATGATGGGAGAGGCCTGCGGAGATGATGGGAGAGGCCTGCGGAGATGGGAGAGGCCTGCGGAGATGATGGGAGAGGCCTGCGGAGATGGGAGAGGCCTGCGGAGATGATGGGAGAGGCCTGCGGAGATGGGAGAGGCCTGCGGAGATGATGGGAGAGGCCTGCGGAGATGATGGGAGAGGCCTGCGGAGATGATGGGAGAGGCCTGCGGAGATGATGGGAGAGGCCTGCGGAGATGATGGGAGAGGCCTGCGGAGATGATGGGAGAGGCCTGTGGAGATGGGAGAGGCCTGCGGAGATGATGGGAGAGGCCTGCGGAGATGATGGGCGAGGCCTGCGGAGATGGGCGAGCCCCGTGGGATGCCTGTGGCAATGCCCTTGCTGGTGAGTTAACTCGGCTCATTCAATCCCCCGTTGTCCACTTGATGTCCACTAAAAATGTCATCACATTGCAGCTGCCTTTCGTAGGGAGTTTAGATTAACTCGTGAACAAGCCTGTGCAATACTTCGCGAATGTGTCCATTGTGCACTTGCTCACGCTGCCCCCCGCCGTTGGGGTTAACCCACTGGGTCTTCTACCTGGGCAGCTATGACAAATGGATGTGAGTAAGGAAGAGAGGGGAGAATTGGTCGGATTGCCGAAGTGAGGGCCCAGAGCAGTACAAGGAAAGTGGGGTCCCATGGTGCAGGCGGACTTAGAGAAGACGGCTGTTTTTCCTGAACGATCCCTTTGTCTGTCTCTAGTGATTTATGGAAGATAATTTATTTTGGTTTGTGGCGGTTTTGCTATTTGTTTGGATTGTGCCAGTCCTGGGGCTAGAACCAGGGGCCTGTGCGCTGTCCCTGAGCTTTTTTGTTTAAGGCTGGGCCTCTACTGCTTGAGCCACAGCTCCACTTCAGCTTTGGGTGTTTCACTGGAGCTAAGAGTCTCATGGAGTGGATCTTCCAGGCTGGCTTCAGACTAAGATCCTCAGATCTTTAAATCAGGAGTTATAGTCATGCCTGAGTGGCTCATGCCTGTAATCCTAGCTACTCAGCAGCCAGATCTGAGGCTTTCAGTTCAAAGGCAGCTGGGGCAGAAAAGTCTGTGAGATTCTTATCTCTAATTAACCTCCAGCAAACCAGATGTGGCGCTGTGGCTCAAGTGGTACTGCATTCACGTTGAGCTGAAGAGTGCAGGGACAGCACCCAGGCCCAGAGTTCAAGCCCCAAGACTGACAAAAAAAAAAAAAAAAAAAAAGGAAAAAAGCCCAGCGAAGGCTGGTGGTGTGTGTATATAATGCTATCACCCAGGAGTTGAGGCATGAGGATTGTGAGTTTGAAACCAGCCTGGGTTACAAAACAAGTCCCTGTCAGGAGGAAGGGAAGGCTTGGGATACTTGCCCTGCACATAGGAGAGGCCTTGGGTTCAAGCCTAAGTACTGCAGGGACCCCTCCACACCCCAGTGGCACAAGGCCTCTCCCTACTCCTCCCTCCACCATCCAATTTCCAGTCCCCACAATGCACTTGGAACACCATCTCTTTGCCCCTTTGCATGCTCTGTCCTCCCTGCCCTAGAGGCCACGCCCCACCCCAGCCACCTTGTCCCACTGGTATTGCCACTTCAAGTCACAGCTGAGATGTCGCCTCTACCAGGAAACCCTTTCAGCCCCCTTATTTTCTCCAGGGCTGTGACCCCATGGAGGAAAGAGGACAGGCAGGAGCCGCCACCACCATTGTGTCAGGACTGAGCATGGGGAATGAATTGATTGAATGAATGAATGATTGTCTCTGTGTGTCTGCGTATGCCAGTCTTGGGGCTTGAACTCGGGCCCTAGGCACTGTGCCTGAGCTTCTTTTATCCCAAGGCTAGCATTCTACTCCTTGAGCCACAGAGCCACTACTGGCTTTTTCTGTGTATATGGTACTGAGGAATCAAACCCAGGATTTCATGCATGCTAGGCAAGCACTCTTACCACTAAGCCATATTCCTAGCCCTGTGGCTTGTTTTCTGTAGCTGCTTTGTATCTGGTTAACCCATGAAGAAATTAGATTTCATTTAGTTTTGTGTCTGGTTATCTGTTTCTGTTTGGATCCCCTTGTATCTGTTCATATCCCCTAAGAATGTTATTTTTCATTTCTTGCATTTGTTATTGTATAGGTGATATACAGAGGGGTTAATATTCCATAAGTCATGTAAAGAGTACATTTGTTTTTGGATGTCACCTCTTCAGGGAGAGAGCAAGCTCCCTGGTTGTCCCTCCCATCCCACAGACAAGTTGTACAGTTTATTTTTTTGCTTTTGTTTGTTTGTTTGTTTTGGTCAGTCCTGGGGCTTGAACTCTTGGCCTGGACGCTGTCCCTCAGCTCTTCAGCTCAAGGCTAGCACTCTACCACTTGAGCCACAGCGCCACTGTGGGTTTTTCTGTTTATGTGGTTCTGAGGAATCGACCCAGGGCCTCATGTATGGGAGGCACACACTCGCCCACTGAGCCACCTTCCCAGCACCTATAGTTCATTTTCAACATAGTGTGCAGTGAGCACCACTGCTGCATTTGCTCACCCTTTGTCCCTCCACTTCAGAATTCACCCTTACCGTCCCAAAGACAGATAAATGCACAAATGGGACAAAAAAGAAATGAAAGCTAGAACAGGAACCAAGAAATAAAACCAAACACCCACACACAGATCCTCTCCACTTCCTGGACTTCATTTCAAGAAATATTGCCTTATATGATCAGATGCACACAGCTATTGCATGTCTGTGACTTCCCACCCCAGGGCGCCTTCCTGACTGCCTGGGCACTGGTGGCTTCTAACAGCAGGTGGGAGGGCGGGTTTTGGACTGCAGCAATCTGACCAAGAATGGAGAAATATGATTGTGATAATGAGAAACATACAATTATGAACAAGAGAAAAATATGAGAAAAATACAATTTTATTTATTTATTTAAAAAAATTTTATTGTGAAAATACTGTACAGAGGGGTTACAGTTACATGGGCAAGATAATGAGTACATTTCTTATCATGCATTGTAGCCTCCTCCTTTGTTTCCCCTTTCCATCCCTTCCCATCCTCCCCCCGCCCCCCAAAAAAATACAGTTTTAAAAGAGAGACAAATATGATTTTGAGAGAGAAAAATGCCATTATGAAAAATAGAAAAATACCACAAAAGTACAATTTTAAGAGAGAAAAATATGACTATGAAAAAGAGAAAAATACGATTGTAAAAGAGACAATTACGATTATAAAAAGAAAACTACCAGAAAAATACTACTGAAAAAGAGAGAAAACTAGTATTATGATAGAGAAAAATCCCAGAAAAATACGATTTTAAAAGAGAAAAATAAGATTTTGAGAGAGAAAAATACAGTTATGAAAAAAGAAAAATATAATTTTAATTGAGAGACAAATACGATTATAAAAAGAATATCAGAAAAATACAATTTTAAAAGAGAAATATGATTATGAAAAAGAAAAAAACAGAAAATATGATTGTAAGAAAGAAAAATAGGATTTTGAGTGAGAAAAATATGATTATTGTTGGAGGGAGCCAATACTAACTCCATTTTTTAATATACCAGGAGTTTCCCCTGCCCCGAGAATCAAAATACTGGTTTCTCACAAGCCCCCAGGGTTAGGAAACATGTTGTTTGTTGAGACTCTGAGAAATGTGGAAACTTTGGAAAGCCCAGATGATGGTTGTGATGTGTAATCCAGACAGGATCTCAATAGCCCAGATGGGATCTGAGCCCAGTTTGGTTCTCAAGAGCCCAGACAGGATCTGCAGTCCTGTTTGGTTAACAATAGAACAGTCCAGCAGCCTTTGCCCTTCCAGGAAGGAGCAGCCTTATCCTTGCCCCCAGGAGTAAGAATATCTGCCTGCTTTGTGTGGGGACCCCCAAATTCGCACACCAATTCAAACCAGAATGATAGGTTAGTTCAAACAGATCCTATGAGATGGACTGTAACCCCATTGGCCACTAACCTAATATGCATTCTTTATGTGTGTGTTACAATCCCGTTGGCCACCTGTGTGTGGCCAGGCTAGACCACATGGATGTTTGTTTTAAAACCTTTGGTTTGTGAGTCATTCCGGGTTGCAGTTTCAGCTCCCAAGTCTGTGCTGCCTCCTGGGCTGGTCAGCTATCCACTTCTCCAATAAAGTCGTCTTTTTACATGAGGCTGTCTCTGAGGGGTGGACGCTTTTCCCAAAAACAATTATGAAAAAGAGAAAATAGCAAGAAAACACGATTTCTATTAAAAGAGAAAAAAAAAGATTTTGAGAGAGAATAATACCACTATTGAAAAAAGAAAAACAACAGAAAAACACACTTGTAAAAGAAAGAAAAATAACATTAAGAAAGAGTAAAAAAGCATACAGTTGTAAAAGAGAGAAAAATAATATTTTGACAAAAAATTAAAATTATGAAAAAGAAAAATATGAGAAAAATACCATTTTAAATGAGAGATAAATGAGATTATGAAAAAGAGAAAACTACAATTTTAATTAAAAAATACAATTTTGAGAAAGGTACAATGATGAGAAAAATACATATTTAAAGGAGGAAAATAATATTATATAAAAAGAAAAATATCAGAAAACCAATTTATATTAGAAAAGAAAAATATGATTATGAGAGGAAAAATTATGATAATATAAAAGAGAAAAATACCTGAAAACTACGATTTTTGTTAATATACACACAAAAAAAACGATTTTCAGAGAGAATAGTACCATTATGGAAAAGAGAAAAAAAAAACAATTTGAAAAGAGAGCAAAATACAGTGGTAAGAGAAATATATGATAATTCAAAAGAGAAACAGGAATCTCAGGTCCTACGCAGGCTTGATATTACAAAACATTCAAGTATCTTGGACTGAGGCCATCTGACTGGAAATGGAGAAATACACTTCTGATTACCAGAAAAATATGGTTGTGACAAAGAGAAAAATTCGAGATACATACCATGTTACCAAAGAGACCAATATGATTGTGACAAAGAGAAAAAGTCGAGACAAATACCATGTTACCAAAGATATCAATATGATGGAGACCAAGAGAAAAAGTCGAGACACACACCATGTTACCAAAGCAGCCATCCACACCTGGAGCTGCCTTCATCTGCGCATCCTGGGCTAGTGCTTCCTGGGAAGGAAGCAAATGTTCTGCCCCCCGCAGCATGAGGGCTGAAGCTCAGGCTGGGCCTAGACACGCCGGTACTGCATCCTGTTTTCTCTACTGTACATCTGAACGCAGGACGCACTGCTGCATTTCCCTCTGCTAACATGCTTGCCTGGCAAGACCACACATGGTTGTGGTTTTGTGCTTGACACAGCCGCCTTGTGGCAGAAGGGGGTGGTGGTTGCAACTGGGTCTGTGCTGCACCCCTGGCTGCTCAGATGAGCTTCTCTGTAATAAAGCTTCATTTTCATCTTTGAGCATTCTCTGGTGGTCTCTATTCTGTACTGTGTAACACGGTGGGTGTGCATGGTTGCACAGTACCCAGAAATCAAGGGTCCTGAGTGCACAGCCCAAGACCCCTCCCCTTACCCCTGCTGGCTGGGGCACCACCTAAGGCTGCTGCACAGGGACATCACCAAGTCCAAGGCCTCAAGAAACGCCTGGAAGCTGGTGCCTGGCCTCCCAGCCACTCAGGAGGCTGAGATGTGAGGATCCTGGTTGGAATCCAGCCGGGAATGGATTCCAGTGAGACTCTTATCTCCACTGAACTGTCCAAAGCCACAAGTGGAGCTGTGCCTCAAGTGGTAGAGTGCCAACCCTGAGTGCAAAAGCTCAGGACCAGAGTCTAGGGCCTGAAATTCTGTCTCTTTCTCCCTCTGTCTCTCTCCCTCCCTACCTTTACTTTGGTCAGGGGACTTGAACTCTGGGCCTGGGTTCTGTCCCTCAGCTCTTCAGCTAGCAGCAAACACTCTCCCACTGAGCCAAAGCATTATTTCTAGTTTTCTGGTGGTTTTGGAGATAAGAGTCTCATGGACTTTCCTGTCCAGACTTGGATTTAACCGTGATCCTCAGAGCTCAGCCTTCTAAATAGCTAGCATTGCAGGCCTGGGCCATCAGTGCCTGGTTATCCCCCCCCCCCCCTCCTTTCTTTCTCTCTGTGTCACACATGGGTGCACCTGCACACAAGCACACACACACAGAGCACCTTGAGGGGCCAGGTCCAGTCCTTGTGGGGAGCAGGAAGGAAAACTAAAGCTGCAAATCACGAGCTCAAGGAAAGTTTGTGGTGAACTCTCCAACAGGAAGCACCGCGCCCCAGACTTCACTGCTCTGTTCAGTTTCTTCATTGGCCTGGGGGCCTGTCGTCCTGGGTCTAACTTCCAGCCTGGGTCTTCTCTCAGGCCGGTTGGGGCCTCCCTTCAGGTAGGCCCGGCCCGGACACTGCTCCACTCAGGGAGGCCCGTCTCTTCCCCAATGTCTATTGCTGCCTTTCTCTGCTCTCTCTTCTCACCAAAAGTCCATCCTCCCTCTCTCTGGGAGCCCATCCCGAAGCTGCACTTTGACCCAAGTATCGAGGCCTGGCATGCGTGGTGTTGACTTCAGCGCTGGGCCCGACTTCCTGTCCCACACTACTCCCGACATTCTCACACCATCCTCAGATAGTGTACCCCATGGCGGAGCCCGGTGGTCCTCAGTGGTCTTGCTCATTGGTGATGCCTCATTCATATCTTCTGCCCCAGTGTAATAAACCAGAAGGGAAAACAATCCATCCTGGAGCACTTTCAAGGTGACCAAGGAGGGGGCCTGCAACCCTATCCTGGGTGACCTCGGAACTGGGAGCAGCTGCAACCTGCACGGGGGCAAGTTTTCCCTAATTACCATGGTCCTGTCTGAACTCCACGGGAAAAATACAAGATTGAGAGAGAAAAGTACGGTGATGAAAAACAGAAAACTATCAGAAAAATATGATTTTAAAGAGAGACAAATACGATTATGAAAAAGAATATGATTGTAAAAGAAATTTAAGATTTTGAGAGAGAAAAATACAATTATGAAAAAGAAAAGCACCAGAAATTACGATTTTAAAGGAGAGGAAAACACTGCGATGAAAAAGAGAAAAGTACCACAAAAATACAATTTTAAAAAGAGAGAAATACCACTATGAAAAAGAAAAATATACGAGAAAAATAGGGTTGTAAAATGTTGAAAAATACAATTATGAAGAGGAGAAAAATATGATCTTAGAAAAAAAACGATTTTGAGAGAGAAAAATTCATTTATGGAAAAGAAAACGATCAGAAAAATAAGATTTTAGAAGAGAGAAAATATACCTATGGAAAACAAAAAAGCACTATTATGAAAAAGAGAAAAATATCAGAAATATACAATTTTACAAGAGAGAAATACGATTAAGAAAAAAACAAATGCTAGAAAAATATCACTTTAAAGAAATATCATGTTGAGAGAAAATACAACTATGAAAAAGAGAAAAGTACCAAGAAAATATGATTTTAGAACATGGAAAAATTTGATGATGAAAGAGAAAAATAGCAAAAAATACGATTTTAAAAGTGACAAAAATATAATTATGAAAACGGGAAAAGAATGAGAAAAATACAATTTCAAAAGAAAGATCAGATTATGAAAATGAGAAAAAGACCAGAGAAAACAATTGTAAAAGAGAGAAAAATAGCATTATGAAAGAGAAAAATACCTGACAAATATAATTTTGAGGGAGACAAATATGATTATGAAAAAGAGAAAAGAATGAGAAAAATACAAGTTTAAATGAGAGACAAATGAGTATGACAAAAAGGAACAATACGATTTTCAGAGAAAAATACAACTTTGAGCGTGAAAGGTACAATTATGAGAAAGAGATAATACCAGAAAAATACATATTTAAAAGAGAAAAATACAATTATAAAAAGACAAAAATACCAGAAAATTTTTTTTATTAAAAAAGACAAAAATACGATTGTGAGAGGAAAAAGTATGATAATGTAAAACAGAAAAATACCAGAAAACTATGATAGTTATTAATAGAAAAAACAAAACGATTTTCAGAGAGAATACTACCATTATGGAAAAGAGGGGGAAAAAAACGATTTGAAGAGAGAAAAATACAGTGGTAAGAGAAAAATACGATGATGCAAAAGAGAAACATACCGGAACATTTTGATTGTAATAGAGACAGACTTCTCCCTGGGCCATGGGGTGGGGGATCCCAGTCCCAGTGACATTTAGAACCTTAAGGAGGCCCTGCCCACCCCTGCCCAACGCCAACTCTATTTAAGGAGGGTCCCAGAAGTTGCAGGCACTGGCTTCCTTCTGGCAGGCGGTGCACACACAGGGCTTGGCCTGAGGCCATCTCACTGGAAATGGAGAAATACAGTTCTGATGACCAGAAAAATATGGTTGTGACCAAGGGAAAAATACGAGACACATACCATGTTACCAAACAGACCAATATGATTGTGACAAAGAGAAAACCTCGAGACACATACCATGTTACCAAAGCCACCATCCGCACCTGGAGCTGCCTTCATCTGTGTGTCCTGCGTTAGCCGCTTCCTGGGAAGGAAGCAAATGTTCTGCACCCGCAGTATGAAGGCTGAGGTCTGGGCTGGGCCCAGACACGCCGGTGCTGCATCCTGTTTACTGTACATCTGAACGCAGGACGCACTGCTGAATTTCTCTCTGCTGACTTGCTTGCCTGGCAAGACCACAGGTGATTGTGGTTTTGTGCTTGACACACCTGCCTGGTGGCAGAAGGAGGTGTGGTGGCAGCTGGGTCTGTGCTGGGCCCCTGGCCGCTTAGATGAGCTCCTCTGTAATAAAGCTTCATTTTCATCTTTGAGCAATCACTGGTGGTCTCTACTCTGTACTGAGTAACACCGTGGGGGTGCATGGTTGCACAGTACCCAGAAATCAAGGGTCCTGAGTGCACAGCCCGAGCACCCTCCCTTTTCCCCTGCTGGCTGGTGCACCACCTAAGGCTGCTGCACAGGGACATCACCAAGTCCAAGGCCTCAAGAAATGCCTGGAAGCTGGTGCCTGGCCTCCCAGCCACTCAGGAGGCTGAGATGTGATAATCCTGGTTGGAATCCAGACGGGAATGGACTCCAGTGAGACTCTTATCTCCACTGAACTGTTCAAAGCCACAAGTGGAGCTGTGCCTCAAGTGGTAGAGTGCCAACCTGAGTGCAAAAGCTCAGGAACAGGGTCCAGGGCCTGAACCTCTCTCTCTCCCTCTGTCTCTCCCTTTGTCTCTCTCCCTAACTCCCTTTATGTTGGTCATGGGGCTTGAACTCTGGGCCTGGGTTCTGTCCCTCAGCTCTTCAGCTAGCAGCAAACACTCTCCCACTGAGCCAGAGCATTACTTCCAGTTTTCGGGTGGTTTTGGAGATAAGAGTCTCATGGACTTTCCAGCCCAGACTGGCATTTAACCTGGGTCCTCAGAACTCAGCTTCCTGAATAGCTAGCATTGCAGACCTGGGCCATCAGTGCCTGGCTATCTCCCTACCTTCTTTCTCTCTGTCACACAACGTTGCTTGCACAAGTACAAACACACACACACACACACAGAATCTTGAAGAAGAGCCCAGCCAAGTCCTTGTGGGGAGCAGGAAGGAAAACTAAAGCCAGAAATCGATGAGGTGAGGGAAAGTTTGTGGTGAGCTCTCCAACAGGAAGCACAGCTGCTCCAGACTTTGCTGCTCTGTTCAGTTTCTTCAGAGGCCCTCCCGGCCTGTCCTCCTGGGTCTCTCTTCCCGCCTGGGTCTTCTCTCAGGCCAATGGGGCCTCCCTTCAGACCGGCCTTGCTGGGACACCGCTCAGATCCGGGAGGCAGGTCTCTCCTGGCATGTCCTCACCAGAAGCCCCTCCTCCCTCTATCTGGCAGCCACACCCAAGCTGAGGTTTGACTCCTGGGCTCCAGAGGCTTGGCATGCTTGTATTGATGTCAGCATGGGGCTGGACTTCCTCTTATACCCCACCCATCACATCATCCTGGGATAGTGTAGTCCATGGCTGAGCCCGGTGGTCTTCGGTGGTCTTGCTCATTGGTGATGCCTCATTCACACCTTCTGCCCCATTGTAATAAACCACGAGTGAAAACAAGGTGACCTAGGAGGGGGCCTGCAACTCTATCCTGGGTTACCTCGGCACTCAGAGCAGCTGCAGCCTGACTCGGGGAAAAGGATTTCCTCCTTACCACGGGCCTTTGTGAACTCCACGGGCCTCTGCGATCAGCGCAGGCCTCTCCACGGGCCTCTCCGACCTCCATGCGCCTCTCCCATCTCCGCAGGCCTCTTGGGTCTTCACAGGCCTTTCCACCTCTCCGCAGGCTTCTCCTCTCCGCCAGCCTCTCAGCCTCTCTCAGCCTCTCCTCGATCCACACACCTTGCTGTAGGCCTCTCGGCCCTGCGCGGACCTCTCCCCTGGATGGGGCTTCCCCGAGCCTCTCTTCCTGGGCCTCCTCTCAGGCTGGTCGGGGTTTACCCTCAGGCCGGGCCTCTGTTTCTTCTCTTCAGGAGAGTCGGGGCGCTGCTCCGCTCCGGGAGGCGAGTCTCTCCCCGCGAGTCTCCTCTCTCCTCCCTCTCTGTCCTCACCTGAAGCCCCTGCTCCCTGTATCCACCGCCAGCCCCGCCAGCCGCCCTTTGACGCCCGGGCCTCCAGGGGCCTGGCGGGCATGGTGCTGACGTCACCGGGAGGGCGGGACTTCCTGCGGAGCTTCTCACACCATCCAGAGATCGTCCAGCCCTCGTCAGAGCCAGGTGGTCTCCAGTGGTCTTCCTCTTTTCTAGGCCCCCAGCACCATCCCATGAGGCATATTCACTGAGCATTTTCCACAGGCCAGGACCGTCCTAAAGAGCGTTGCCTGTGTCCCCGTCCCTCCCGGGGATCCCCAGTGCACAACTAAAGAAACTGAGGCACAGGCTTGTTCCAAAGGCCGCCTCCACTCCGCTGGCTGCTCAGAGACACACAAGGGATTTGAAATGCCCACTGTCTCCCTTTCAATCCTCCCAGTCTTCCTGAAAGTCCAACTGTGCTGCCTGTTCAGGCCAGTGTGTCCAGACCCATCTGCGCCAGCACAGGGCACTGCGAGTCCACCCATGGGCACCCGGCCGCACACGCCTCTCCTGCTCCACTCACCTGTACCAAGCCGCCAACACCACGCAGGTGCCAGGATCGTGGTCTGGCACCGCCTCCATCGCCAGCGTCTTCTCTGTGGTGCCCTCCAGACAGGCGCACGGCCAGGTCGTCACCTGCGTGGTGCAGCACCAGACCTGGGCGGTGCCGCTGCGGCTGCCCGTCCACCTGTCCGTGCTCTGTGAGTGCGTCCCCGCATGTGGGAGGGAAAGGACACCCCCATCCCAATGATGCCATCACCCCCAGTTATCCACAGCCCACTTCCCCAGGCCACGGCCCACATGGCTTTCAGCATCTGCCTGGCTCCCCTTCCCTTCCACTAGAGTAAGAGTAATAAAATATGGGCCAGCACCCCAGTCCTGAGCCAAGATGCTGATACTGGAACCACGACACAGTTGTACCTAGGGACAACGCGAGCTGGTCTTGCCATGCCTGGCCGAGGATGGCCAGGCTCTGCTCTCAGAGGATACATCCTATCATTCAGACCCTCAGATATGTCCACCAGGGCTGCTGAGGGGACTCCTGCCCTGAGGGACAGGCCTGTGGCTCTCACCCCGGGGTGTACCTGCCCACCAAACCCCTCTGAGGTCTCCATTGTTGATTATGACCACCATTTGTTGCAGTGATGTCTCCCTTATCTGGGACATGTGGAGCAACCCAGTGCCTACACTCTTCAACTGGGGACCCCAGCCTGCCTGAAGAGGGTGACTGGTGGCCGGAGGAAGGGCTGGTGACTGAGGGAGGAGGCAAGTTAATGATCCATTGGGGCTGAGGGAGGAGTCTGAGGCATGGACCCCTGGATCTGAGGGAGGAAGCTCTGACCTGGAACCCTAGGTCTAAGGAAATAAGCATCAATGACTCAACCAATTACCAGTTGTAAGAAGTGATTGCTATCCAAGATTGGCATCTGTAGGGCCTGGACTGAAGGTAGTGAGAAAGTGCTTGCTTGCCTTACAGAGTTACATGCCTTGTACTTTTTTTATATATTATTTTTGCATGTCCCAGAGCTTGTACTCAGGGCCTGAGCAATACTCTTCTACCATTTGAGACAAAGCACTGTGTTGGCTTTTCCTCTTTATGTTAGTGAGGAATCGAACCCAAGGGATCATGCATGCTATGCATGCATTGCCCCACTAAGCCACATTACCAGCCCCGTTTCTTTTTTATATCTTTCCTTTTTATTTTTTAATGCATGTGGTGGTGCACCTCTGTAATCCCCGCTACTCAAGAGGGGGAAGTGAGGGGGTCCCCAAACCAGCAGAGGCCAAAGTGCTAGACTCTACCTGAGCATTAACTATAGACAAAAAGCCTGGAGAGCAGGAAGAGGGAAAGTTCAAGAGGAAGCCCCACCTTCCCCAGCAAGCACAGGGCCCCAAGATCAAGCCCCAGGGCCACCTAAAACACCAACAAGAATAAAGCCTGGTCATCTTGACTTGTCCTATGTCAAACTGCACAAATGAGGGCTCCCACAGGGCTGGCTCAACTTCCTATATGGCTCTTTCTTCCCTGTTCCACCTGCCATTAGCCAGCACACCTAGCTAGGACAGAGAGAGCCTACTGAGGTAGTTGGAGGCAGCAAGTGCCAGGTCTGCTGGGGCAGGGGCAGCTCTGCCTGAGGGGATGTGAGATGATCTGGGCTCCTGCGCCCCCTGCTGGCTACAGAGCTAAGTGGACTGGCGCCCCCTGGTGGCCATGCAGGGAATGGCACAGAAAGGTCCAGTGAGACACAAGAGGGGGAAGAGGCTGGAAGAGCCTAGAAGGGCAGGGAAGAAACTGCAATGGCAGGGAGGAGGCTGGGACGGCGGCATCTCGGTAATACCCATAGGGTTGTCCGATGAGCAGGATCCAGGTGATACACAAGAGGCACATCCTGTAGCCCATAGAGCCTGAGGCTGTCTGTGTCTTTGCCACCCCACTTAGGACCGCCAGTAGAGGCCTCCTCTTCCTTACCCATCTATCTCTGGGCCAGGACCTTGGGGACCCTGCCCAGCTCATCTCAGGTCCAGGGTACCCAGTTCCGGATGGCTGCGTTGAACCAGGCCATCAACACAACTTCCATCTGCAACACCACCAACCAAATGGGGACCAGCCAGGAAGAAGTGCCCATTGTCCTTAGAGGTGAAGGGCTGGCCCCAGGATGCCCTCTGATTCCTGCTTTACAAAAGACATCTCATGATGGAACCAGTGCACTCAGCTCTGCTCCATGACCCTCCCTCCACTTAAAACCTGGGTTCCTGGTGCATTGGTCATCTGCTGCTTGGGCACAGACCCGCCAACAACCCAGGCTGAGGAAATTGTAATTTGCTTCTTTCCCAGGAAGGAGGAGGCAAGTGGGACTTAGAAATGCTCTTGTAAATACACCAAATAAGACTTTGTTATAAGTGGTGGAAGCATGCCTACAAATATTTTTCAAAGACTTTATTTTTCAAAGACTTTATTGAAGATGCATTTTCAGATGAGTGCTGGTGGTTCACACCTGTCATCCTAGCAACTCAGGAGGCTGAAATCTGGGCATCATGGTTCAAACTGGCCCGGGCAGGTAAGTTTCTGAGACTCCCATAAACCACGAGAAACCGGCAGTGGGTCTGTGGCTCAAGTGGTAGAGCACTCCCCTTGAACTGAAGAGCTCAGGGACAGCAGCCAGGCCCAGAGTTCAAGGTCCGTGACTGAAAGAAAAGGAAAGAAAATGCATTTTGAGGTTCTGGTTCGATGCAGGCACACTCCAACCAAGACACCCAGGAGCTTTTGTTTACATCTCTTATATTTGAGTGGTGAGTGATTTATTTTCCTTTTTCCTCTTTTTTTGACCCTGAGGTGGAACAAAAGGGCCACACCATTTGAGCCTCACCCCTTCCGGCCCAGGTTGGTTTTAGTCATTTTCAAAATGAGAAATATGGCCAGGAAATAGAAAGAAATACCACAGAATACGATTTTAAAACCGAATATTTCGGTGTTCAGAAAGAAAAGTATGATTATGAGAAAGAACAATACCAGAAAAAAAGGATTTGAAAAGAGAAAAATACCAGTATAAAAAATCAGACAAATACAATTGTAAAAGAGAGCAAAATACCCTTTTGAGAGAGAAAAAGACATATGAAAAAGAGAATAGTAGTAGAAAAATACAAGTTTGAAAGAGAAAAGTAGGATGTTGAAAGAGAAAATACCAGAAAAATATAATTTTAAAGGGAAAAATATGATTATGACAGATGAAATATATGAAAAAGAGAAAAATACCCAAATATATGATCTGAAAAGAGAGAAAAATACCATTTGGAGAGAGAAAAATATGACAAATTGAGAAAAATAACAAAATTATGATTTAAACAGAGATGAATACAATCATGAAAATGAGGAAAATATCAGAAAACTATGATTTTGAAAGAGAAAAATACTATTATGAGAAGGAAAAATACTGGAAAAATATAACTTTAATAGAGGAAAATACCACAATGGGACAGAGAAAAATACGGGAAAAATACAATTGTAAAAGAGAGAAAAATACAATTTTGAGAAAGTACGATTATGAAAAAGAAAAAATACGAGAAAAATAGGATTTAGAAAGAGAGAAATATATCATATAAAAAGAGAAAATACAATTGTTCAAGTGAGAAAAATACGATTTTGCGAGAGAAAAATACAAAGATGAACGTGAGAAAAATATGACTTTAAAAGAGACATGTGATGATGAAAATGAAAAATATGAGAAAAATTTTTAAAAGAAAAATATGATTATGAAAAAGAGGAAAATACCAGAAATAACAATTTTAGAATACTGTTTTAAAGAAAAAATAGTTATGAGAACGAAAACACACCAGAAAAATATGATTTTAAAAGAGCAAAATAGCATTATGTAAAAGAGAAAAATACCAGAAGAATAAGATTATGAGGGAGAAAGGTATGATTATGAAAAAGGGAAAATATAAGACAAAAATATGATTTTCAAAAGAGAAAAACACAGGACTGGGAAGGTGGCTCAGTGGTAGAGCGCTTGCCTTGCATGCCTGAGGCCCTGGGTTCCATTCCTCAGCACCACATAAGCAAAAAGAAAAAAAAAGCCAGAAGTGGTGCTGTGGCTCAAGTGGTAGAGCGCTAGCCTCCAGCTGAAGAGCTGAGGGACAGCGCCCAGGCCCAGAGTTCAGGCCCCACGACCAGACCCCCCCGAAAAAAAGAGAAAAATACAATATTGAGAGAGAAAAGTACGGTTATGAAAAACAGAAAACTACCAGAAAAATATGATTTCAAAGAGAGACAAATATGATTAGGAAAAAGAATATGATTGTAAAAGAAATTTAAGATTTTGAGAGAGAAAAATACAATTATGAAAAAGAAAAGGACCAGAAAATACGATTTCAAGGAGAGGAAAAAACCAGTATAAAAAAGAGAAAAGTACCACAAAAATACAATTTTAAAGAGAGAAATACCACTATGAAAAAGAGAAATATACAAGAAAAAGAGGGTTGTAAAAAGTTGAAAAATACAATGAAGAGGAGAAATATATGATGTTAAGAGACAAAAAAACGATTTCTAGACAGAAAAATACATTTCAGGAAAAGAAAACGATCAGAAAAATATGATTTTAGAACAGAGAAAAATATAACTATGGAAAAGAAAAAAGCACAATTATGAAAAAAAATCAGAAATACACAATTTTACAAGAGAGAAATATGATTAAAAAGACAAATATGAGAAAAATATGACTATAAAAGAAATATGATGCTGACAAAAAATATAACTATAAAAAAGAGAAAAGTACCAGAAAACATGATTTTAAAAGACAGAAAAAATTATGAAAGAGAATAAACCAAAAAATATGATTTTAAGAGAGAAAAGAATACAATTATGAAAATGAGAAAAATGAGAAAAATACAATTTGAAAAGAAGAATATGATTATGGAAACGAGAAAAAAGAAAAAACAATTCTAAAAAAGAGGAAAATAGCATTATGCAAGAGAAAAATCCCCGACAAATATGATTTTGAGAGAGACAAATACGATTATGAAAAAGAAAAAATGAGAAAAATACAAGTTTATATGAGAGAGAAATAAGACTTTAAGAAAAGGAAAAATAAGATTTTCAGAGAAAAATACAACTTTGAGAGTGAAAGGTACAATTATGAGAAAGAGATAATACCAGAAAAATATCTATTTAAAAGAGAAAAATACAAGTATAAAAAGAGAAAAATACCAGAAAAACAATTTGTATCAAAAAAGACAAAAATACGATTGAGAGGTTACGATAATGTAAAAGAGAAAAATACCAGAAAACTATGATTGTTATTAATAGAGAGAAAAAAAGAACAATTTGCAGACAGAATACTACCATTATGGAAAAGAGAAAAAAAACGATTTGAAAAGAGAGAAAAATACAGTGGTAAGAAAAAAATACAACGATGCAAAAGAGAAACATACCGGAACATTTTGATTGTAATAGAGACAGACATGTCTAGAACCCAGCCCCAGTGACATTTGGAAACCCGAGGAGGCCCCGCCCCACCCCGCCCCGCCCCGCCCCAAAGCCAACTGTATTTAAGGAGAGTCCCAGAAGGTGCAGGCACCGGCTTCCTTCTGGCAGTCGGTGCACACACAGGGCTTGGCCTGAGGCCATCTGACTGGAAATGGAGAAATACACTTCTGATTACCAGAAAAATATGGTTGTGACAAAGAGAAAATTTCGAGATACATACCATGTTACCAAAGAGACCAATATGATTGTGACAAAGAGAAAAACTCCAGACACATACCATGTAACTAAAGAGAACAATACGATGGAGACCAAGAGAAAAAGTCGAGACAAATACCATGTTACCAAAGAGACCAATAGGATGGAGACCAAGAGAAAAAGTCGAGACAAATACCATGTTACCAAAGAGACCAATACTCTGGAGTCCAAGAGAAAAAGTCGAGACAAATACCATGTTACCAAAGAGATCAATACGATGGAGACCAAGAGAAAAAGTCGAGACACACACCATGTTACAAAAGCTGCCATCCGCACCTGGAGCTGCCTTCATCCGAGCCTCCTGCGCTAGCCGCTTCCTAGGAAGGAAGCAAATGTTCTGCACCTGCAGCATGAGGGCCTAGGTCCGGGCTGGGCCCAGACACGCCGGTGCTGCATCCTGTTTTCTCTACTGTACATCTGAACGCAGGACGCACTGCTGCCTTTCTCTCTGCTAACTTGCTTGCCTGGCAAGACCACAAGTGATTGTGGTTTTGTGCTTGACACAGCCGCCTTGTGGCAGAAGGAGGTCCTGGTGGCAGCTGGGTCTGTGCTGGGCCCCTGGCCGCTTAGATGAGCTCCTCTGTAATAAAGCTTCATTTTCATCTTTGAGCATTCTCTGGTGGTCTCTATTCTGTACTGTGTAACACGGTGGGTGTGCATGGTTGCACAGTACCCAGAAATCAAGGGTCCTGAGGGCACAGCCCGAGCACCCTCCCTTTTCCCCTGCTGGCTGGTGCACCACCTAAGGCTGCTGCACAGGGACATCACCAAGTCCAAGGCCTCAAGAAACGCCTGGAAGCTGGTGCCTGGCCACCCAGCCACTCAGGAGGCTGAGATGTCAGGATTCTGGTTGCAATCCAGCAGGGAATGGACTCCAGTGAGACTCTTATCTCCACTGAACTGTCCAAAGCCACAAGTGGAGCTGTGCCTCAAGTGGTAGAGTGCCAACCCTGAGTGCAAAAGCTCAGGACCAGAGTCTAGGGCCTGAAATTCTGTCTCTTTCTCCCTCTGTCTCTCTCCCTCCCTACCTTTACTTTGGTCAGGGGACTTGAACTCTGGGCCTGGGTTCTGTCCCTCAGCTCTTCAGCTAGCAGCAAACACTCTCCCATTGAGCCAAAGCATTACTTCCAGTTTTCGGGTGGTTTTGGAGATAAGAGTCTCATAGACTTAGAACACAGAAAAATTCGATGATGAAAGAGAAAAACAGCAAAAAATACAATTTTCAGAGACAAATACACAATTATGAAAACAAGGAAAAAAATGAGAAAAATACAATTTGAAGAGATATGATGATTATGCAAAGGAGACAAACACCTGAAAAAACAATTGTAAAAGAAAGAAAAATAGCAGTATGAAAGAGAAAAATCCCCGACAAATATGATTTTGAGAGAGACAAATACGATTATCAAAGAGAAAAATACAAGTTTATATGAGAGAGAAATAAGACTGTCAAAAAAGGAAAAATAAGATTTTCAGAGAAAAAAAGATTTTCAGAGAAAAATACAACTTTGAGAGTGAAAGGTACAATTATGAGAAAGAGATAATACCAGAAAAATATCTATTTAAAAGAGAAAAATACAAGTATAAAAAGAGAAAAATACCAGAATAACAATTTTTTTTATCAAAAAAGACAAAAATACGATTGTGAGAGGAAAAAGTACGATAATGTAAAAGAGAAAAATACCAGAAAACTATGATTGTTATTAATAGGGAGAAAAATGAAACGATTTGCAGAGAGAATACTACCATTATGGAAAAGAGCAAAAAACAACGATTTGAAAAGAAAGACAAATACAGTGGTACGAGAAAAATAAGATGATGCAAAAGGGAAACATACCGGAACATTTTGATTGTAATAGAGAGGAGGAAAATACGGTCTTAAGAGAGAAAAAAAACGATTTTGAGAGAGAAAAATACATTTATGGAAAAGAAAACAAGCAGAAAAATATGATTTTAGAAGGGAGAAAAATATAACTATGGAAAAGAAAAAAGCACGACTTGAAAACCAGAAAAATATCAGAAATATACCATTTTACAAGAGAGAAATACCATTAAGAAAAAGAGAAATGCTAGAAAAATATCACTTGAAAAGATATATGATGTTGACAGAAAATACAACTATGAACAACAGAAAAGTACCAGAAAAATATGATTTTATATCACAGAAAATTCAATGATGAAAGAGAAAAATAGCAAAAAAATACGATTTTAAAGGAGACTAAAATACAATGATGAAAACGAGGAAAAAATGAGAAAAATACCATTTGAAGAGATATGATTATGAAAACAAGAAAAACCCAAGAAAAAACAATTGTAAAAAAGAGGAAAATAGCATTATGCAAGAGAAAAATCCCCGACAAATATGATTTTGAGAGAGACAAATACGATTATGAAAAAGAAAAAATGAGAAAAATACAAGTTTATATGAGAGAGAAATAAGACTTTAAGAAAAGGAAAAATAAGATTTTCAGAGAAAAATACAACTTTGAGAGTGAAAGGTACAATTATGAGAAAGAGATAATACCAGAAAAATATCTATTTAAAAGAGAAAAATACAAGTATAAAAAGAGAAAAATACCAGAATAACAATTTTTTTTATCAAAAAAGACAAAAATACGATTGTGAGAGGAAAAAGTACGGTAATGTAAAAGAGAAAAATACCAGAAAACTATGATTGTTATTAATAGGGAGAAAAATGAAACGATTTGCAGAGAGAATACTACCATTATGAAAAAGAGCAAAAAACAACGATTTGAAAAGAAAGACAAATACAGTGGTACGAGAAAAATAAGATGATGCAAAAGGGAAACATACCGGAACATTTTGATTGTAATAGAGAGGAGGAAAATACGGTCTTAAGAGAGAAAAAAAACGATTTTGAGAGAGAAAAATACATTTATGGAAAAGAAAACAAGCAGAAAAATATGATTTTAGAAGGGAGAAAAATATAACTATGGAAAAGAAAAAAGCACGACTTGAAAACCAGAAAACTATCAGAAATATACCATTTTACAAGAGAGAAATACCATTAAGAAAAAGAGAAATGCTAGAAAAATATCACTTGAAAAGATATATGATGTTGACAGAAAATACAACTATGAACAACAGAAAAGTACCAGAAAAATATGATTTTATAACACAGAAAATTCAATGATGAAAGAGGAAAATAGCAAAAAAATACGATTTTAAAAGAGACTAAAATACAATGATGAAAACGAGGAAAAAATGAGAAAAATACCATTTGAAGAGATATGATTATGAAAACAAGAAAAACCCAAGAAAAAACAATTGTAAAAAAGAGGAAAATAGCATTATGCAAGAGAAAAATCCCCGACAAATATGATTTTGAGAGAGACAAATACGATTATGAAAAAGAAAAAATGAGAAAAATACAAGTTTATATGAGAGAGAAATAAGACTTTAAGAAAAGGAAAAATAAGATTTTCAGAGAAAAATACAACTTTGAGAGTGAAAGGTACAATTATGAGAAAGAGATAATACCAGAAAAATATCTATTTAAAAGAGAAAAATACAAGTATAAAAAGAGAAAAATACCAGAAAAACAATTTGTATCAAAAAAGACAAAAATACGATTGAGAGGTTACGATAATGTAAAAGAGAAAAATACCAGAAAACTATGATTGTTATTAATAGAGAGAAAAAAAGAACGATTTCCAGACAGAATACTACCATTATGGAAAAGAGAAAAAAAGCGATTTGAAAAGAGAGAAAAATACAGTGGTAAGAAAAAAATACAACGATGCAAAAGAGAAACATACCGGAACATTTTGATTGTAATAGAGACAGACATGTCTAGAACCCAGCCCCAGTGACATTTGGAAACCCGAGGAGGCCCCGCCCCACCCCGCCCCGCCCCGCCCCAAAGCCAACTGTATTTAAGGAGAGTCCCAGAAGGTGCAGGCACCGGCTTCCTTCTGGCAGTCGGTGCACACACAGGGCTTGGCCTGAGGCCATCTGACTGGAAATGGAGAAATACACTTCTGATTACCAGAAAAATATGGTTGTGACAAAGAGAAAATTTCGAGATACATACCATGTTACCAAAGAGACCAATATGATTGTGACAAAGAGAAAAACTCCAGACACATACCATGTAACTAAAGAGAACAATACGATGGAGACCAAGAGAAAAAGTCGAGACAAATACCAATACCATGTTACCAAAGAGACCAATAGGATGGAGACCAAGAGAAAAAGTCGAGACAAATACCATGTTACCAAAGAGACCAATACTCTGGAGTCCAAGAGAAAAAGTCGAGACAAATACCATGTTACCAAAGAGATCAATACGATGGAGACCAAGAGAAAAAGTCGAGACACACACCATGTTACAAAAGCTGCCATCCGCACCTGGAGCTGCCTTCATCCGAGCCTCCTGCGCTAGCCGCTTCCTAGGAAGGAAGCAAATGTTCTGCACCTGCAGCATGAGGGCCTAGGCCCGGGCTGGGCCCAGACACGCCAGTGCTGCATCCTGTTTTCTCTACTGTACATCTGAACGCAGGACGCACTGCTGCCTTTCTCTCTGCTAACTTGCTTGCCTGGCAAGACCACAAGTGATTGTGGTTTTGTGCTTGACACAGCCGCCTTGTGGCAGAAGGAGGTCCTGGTGGCAGCTGGGTCTGTGCTGGGCCCCTGGCCGCTTAGATGAGCTCCTCTGTAATAAAGCTTCATTTTCATCTTTGAGCATTCTCTGGTGGTCTCTATTCTGTACTGTGTAACACGGTGGGTGTGCATGGTTGCACAGTACCCAGAAATCAAGGGTCCTGAGGGCACAGCCCGAGCACCCTCCCTTTTCCCCTGCTGGCTGGTGCACCACCTAAGGCTGCTGCACAGGGACATCACCAAGTCCAAGGCCTCAAGAAACGCCTGGAAGCTGGTGCCTGGCCACCCAGCCACTCAGGAGGCTGAGATGTCAGGATTCTGGTTGCAATCCAGCAGGGAATGGACTCCAGTGAGACTCTTATCTCCACTGAACTGTCCAAAGCCACAAGTGGAGCTGTGCCTCAAGTGGTAGAGTGCCAACCCTGAGTGCAAAAGCTCAGGACCAGAGTCTAGGGCCTGAAATTCTGTCTCTTTCTCCCTCTGTCTCTCTCCCTCCCTACCTTTACTTTGGTCAGGGGACTTGAACTCTGGGCCTGGGTTCTGTCCCTCAGCTCTTCAGCTAGCAGCAAACACTCTCCCATTGAGCCAAAGCATTACTTCCAGTTTTCGGGTGGTTTTGGAGATAAGAGTCTCATAGACTTAGAACACAGAAAAATTCGATGATGAAAGAGAAAAACAGCAAAAAATACAATTTTCAGAGACAAATACACAATTATGAAAACAAGGAAAAAATGAGAAAAATACAATTTGAAGAGATATGATGATTATGCAAACGAGACAAACACCTGAAAAAACAATTGTAAAAGAAAGAAAAATAGCAGTTTGAAAGAGAAAAATCCCCGACAAATATGATTTTGAGAGAGACAAATACGATTATCAAAGAGAAAAATACAAGTTTATATGAGAGAGAAATAAGACTGTCAAAAAAGGAAAAATAAGATTTTCAGAGAAAAAAAGATTTTCAGAGAAAAATACAACTTTGAGAGTGAAAGGTACAATTATGAGAAAGAGATAATACCAGAAAAATATCTATTTAAAAGAGAAAAATACAAGTATAAAAAGAGAAAAATACCAGAATAACAATTTTTTTTATCAAAAAAGACAAAAATACGATTGTGAGAGGAAAAAGTACGATAATGTAAAAGAGAAAAATACCAGAAAACTATGATTGTTATTAATAGGGAGAAAAATGAAACGATTTGCAGAGAGAATACTACCATTATGAAAAAGAGCAAAAAACAACGATTTGAAAAGAAAGACAAATACAGTGGTACGAGAAAAATAAGATGATGCAAAAGGGAAACATACCGGAACATTTTGATTGTAATAGAGAGGAGGAAAATATGGTCTTAAGAGAGAAAAAAAACGATTTTGAGAGAGAAAAATACATTTATGGAAAAGAAAACAAGCAGAAAAATATGATTTTAGAAGGGAGAAAAATATAACTATGGAAAAGAAAAAAGCACGACTTGAAAACCAGAAAACTATCAGAAATATACCATTTTACAAGAGAGAAATACCATTAAGAAAAAGAGAAATGCTAGAAAAATATCACTTGAAAAGATATATGATGTTGACAGAAAATACAACTATGAACAACAGAAAAGTACCAGAAAAATATGATTTTATAACACAGAAAATTCAATGATGAAAGAGAAAAATAGCAAAAAAATACGATTTTAAAAGAGACTAAAATACAATGATGAAAACGAGGAAAAAATGAGAAAAATACCATTTGAAGAGATATGATTATGAAAACAAGAAAAACCCAAGAAAAAACAATTGTAAAAAAGAGGAAAATAGCATTATGCAAGAGAAAAATCCCCGACAAATATGATTTTGAGAGAGACAAATACGATTATGAAAAAGAAAAAATGAGAAAAATACAAGTTTATATGAGAGAGAAATAAGACTTTAAGAAAAGGAAAAATAAGATTTTCAGAGAAAAATACAACTTTGAGAGTGAAAGGTACAATTATGAGAAAGAGATAATACCAGAAAAATATCTATTTAAAAGAGAAAAATACAAGTATAAAAAGAGAAAAATACCAGAAAAACAATTTGTATCAAAAAAGACAAAAATACGATTGAGAGGTTACGATAATGTAAAAGAGAAAAATACCAGAAAACTATGATTGTTATTAATAGAGAGAAAAAAAGAACGATTTGCAGACAGAATACTACCATTATGGAAAAGAGAAAAAAAGCGATTTGAAAAGAGAGAAAAATACAGTGGTAAGAAAAAAATACAACGATGCAAAAGAGAAACATACCGGAACATTTTGATTGTAATAGAGACAGACATGTCTAGAACCCAGCCCCAGTGACATTTGGAAACCCGAGGAGGCCCCGCCCCACCCCGCCCCGCCCCGCCCCGCCCCGCCCCAAAGCCAACTGTATTTAAGGAGAGTCCCAGAAGGTGCAGGCACCGGCTTCCTTCTGGCAGTCGGTGCACACACAGGGCTTGGCCTGAGGCCATCTGACTGGAAATGGAGAAATACACTTCTGATTACCAGAAAAATATGGTTGTGACAAAGAGAAAATTTCGAGATACATACCATGTTACCAAAGAGACCAATATGATTGTGACAAAGAGAAAAACTCCAGACACATACCATGTAACTAAAGAGAACAATACGATGGAGACCAAGAGAAAAAGTCGAGACAAATACCAATACCATGTTACCAAAGAGACCAATAGGATGGAGACCAAGAGAAAAAGTCGAGACAAATACCATGTTACCAAAGAGACCAATACTCTGGAGTCCAAGAGAAAAAGTCGAGACAAATACCATGTTACCAAAGAGATCAATACGATGGAGACCAAGAGAAAAAGTCGAGACACACACCATGTTACAAAAGCTGCCATCCGCACCTGGAGCTGCCTTCATCCGAGCCTCCTGCGCTAGCCGCTTCCTAGGAAGGAAGCAAATGTTCTGCACCTGCAGCATGAGGGCCTAGGCCCGGGCTGGGCCCAGACACGCCGGTGCTGCATCCTGTTTTCTCTACTGTACATCTGAACGCAGGACGCACTGCTGCCTTTCTCTCTGCTAACTTGCTTGCCTGGCAAGACCACAAGTGATTGTGGTTTTGTGCTTGACACAGCCGCCTTGTGGCAGAAGGAGGTCCTGGTGGCAGCTGGGTCTGTGCTGGGCCCCTGGCCGCTTAGATGAGCTCCTCTGTAATAAAGCTTCATTTTCATCTTTGAGCATTCTCTGGTGGTCTCTATTCTGTACTGTGTAACACGGTGGGTGTGCATGGTTGCACAGTACCCAGAAATCAAGGGTCCTGAGGGCACAGCCCGAGCACCCTCCCTTTTCCCCTGCTGGCTGGTGCACCACCTAAGGCTGCTGCACAGGGACATCACCAAGTCCAAGGCCTCAAGAAACGCCTGGAAGCTGGTGCCTGGCCACCCAGCCACTCAGGAGGCTGAGATGTCAGGATTCTGGTTGCAATCCAGCAGGGAATGGACTCCAGTGAGACTCTTATCTCCACTGAACTGTCCAAAGCCACAAGTGGAGCTGTGCCTCAAGTGGTAGAGTGCCAACCCTGAGTGCAAAAGCTCAGGACCAGAGTCTAGGGCCTGAAATTCTGTCTCTTTCTCCCTCTGTCTCTCTCCCTCCCTACCTTTACTTTGGTCAGGGGACTTGAACTCTGGGCCTGGGTTCTGTCCCTCAGCTCTTCAGCTAGCAGCAAACACTCTCCCATTGAGCCAAAGCATTACTTCCAGTTTTCGGGTGGTTTTGGAGATAAGAGTCTCATAGACTTAGAACACAGAAAAATTCGATGATGAAAGAGAAAAACAGCAAAAAATACAATTTTCAGAGACAAATACACAATTATGAAAACAAGGAAAAAATGAGAAAAATACAATTTGAAGAGATATGATGATTATGCAAACGAGACAAACACCTGAAAAAACAATTGTAAAAGAAAGAAAAATAGCAGTATGAAAGAGAAAAATCCCCGACAAATATGATTTTGAGAGAGACAAATACGATTATCAAAGAGAAAAATACAAGTTTATATGAGAGAGAAATAAGACTGTCAAAAAAGGAAAAATAAGATTTTCAGAGAAAAAAAGATTTTCAGAGAAAAATACAACTTTGAGAGTGAAAGGTACAATTATGAGAAAGAGATAATACCAGAAAAATATCTATTTAAAAGAGAAAAATACAAGTATAAAAAGAGAAAAATACCAGAATAACAATTTTTTTTATCAAAAAAGACAAAAATACGATTGTGAGAGGAAAAAGTACGATAATGTAAAAGAGAAAAATACCAGAAAACTATGATTGTTATTAATAGGGAGAAAAATGAAACGATTTGCAGAGAGAATACTACCATTATGAAAAAGAGCAAAAAACAACGATTTGAAAAGAAAGACAAATACAGTGGTACGAGAAAAATAAGATGATGCAAAAGGGAAACATACCGGAACATTTTGATTGTAATAGAGAGGAGGAAAATACGGTCTTAAGAGAGAAAAAAAACGATTTTGAGAGAGAAAAATACATTTATGGAAAAGAAAACAAGCAGAAAAATATGATTTTAGAAGGGAGAAAAATATAACTATGGAAAAGAAAAAAGCACGACTTGAAAACCAGAAAAATATCAGAAATATACCATTTTACAAGAGAGAAATACCATTAAGAAAAAGAGAAATGCTAGAAAAATATCACTTGAAAAGATATATGATGTTGACAGAAAATACAACTATGAACAACAGTAAAGTACCAGAAAAATATGATTTTATATCACAGAAAATTCAATGATGAAAGATAAAAATAGCAAAAAAATACGATTTTAAAGGAGACTAAAATACAATGATGAAAACGAGGAAAAAATGAGAAAAATACCATTTGAAGAGATATGATTATGAAAACAAGAAAAACCCAAGAAAAAACAATTCTAAAAAAGAGGAAAATAGCATTATGCAAGAGAAAAATCCCCGACAAATATGATTTTGAGAGAGACAAATACGATTATGAAAAAGAAAAAATGAGAAAAATACAAGTTTATATGAGAGAGAAATAAGACTTTAAGAAAAGGAAAAATAAGATTTTCAGACAAAAATACAATTTTGAGAGAGAAAGGTACAATTATGAGAAAGAGATAATACCAGAAAAATATCTATTTAAAAGAGAAAAATACAAGTATAAAAAGAGAAAAATACCAGAAAAACAATTTGTATCAAAAAAGACAAAAATACGATTGAGAGGTTACGATAATGTAAAAGAGAAAAATACCAGAAAACTATGATTGTTATTAATAGAGAGAAAAAAAGAACGATTTGCAGACAGAATACTACCATTATGGAAAAGAGAAAAAAAACGATTTGAAAAGAGAGAAAAATACAGTGGTAAGAAAAAAATACAACGATGCAAAAGAGAAACATACCGGAACATTTTGATTGTAATAGAGACAGACATGTCTAGAACCCAGCCCCAGTGACATTTGGAAACCCGAGGAGGCCCCGCCCCGCCCCGCCCCGCCCCGCCCCAAAGCCAACTGTATTTAAGGAGAGTCCCAGAAGGTGCAGGCACCGGCTTCCTTCTGGCAGTCGGTGCACACACAGGGCTTGGCCTGAGGCCATCTGACTGGAAATGGAGAAATACACTTCTGATTACCAGAAAAATATGGTTGTGACAAAGAGAAAATTTCGAGATACATACCATGTTACCAAAGAGACCAATATGATTGTGACAAAGAGAAAAACTCCAGACACATACCATGTAACTAAAGAGAACAATACGATGGAGACCAAGAGAAAAAGTCGAGACAAATACCAATACCATGTTACCAAAGAGACCAATAGGATGGAGACCAAGAGAAAAAGTCGAGACAAATACCATGTTACCAAAGAGACCAATACTCTGGAGTCCAAGAGAAAAAGTCGAGACAAATACCATGTTACCAAAGAGATCAATACGATGGAGACCAAGAGAAAAAGTCGAGACACACACCATGTTACAAAAGCTGCCATCCGCACCTGGAGCTGCCTTCATCCGAGCCTCCTGCGCTAGCCGCTTCCTAGGAAGGAAGCAAATGTTCTGCACCTGCAGCATGAGGGCCTAGGCCCGGGCTGGGCCCAGACACGCCGGTGCTGCATCCTGTTTTCTCTACTGTACATCTGAACGCAGGACGCACTGCTGCCTTTCTCTCTGCTAACTTGCTTGCCTGGCAAGACCACAAGTGATTGTGGTTTTGTGCTTGACACAGCCGCCTTGTGGCAGAAGGAGGTCCTGGTGGCAGCTGGGTCTGTGCTGGGCCCCTGGCCGCTTAGATGAGCTCCTCTGTAATAAAGCTTCATTTTCATCTTTGAGCATTCTCTGGTGGTCTCTATTCTGTACTGTGTAACACGGTGGGTGTGCATGGTTGCACAGTACCCAGAAATCAAGGGTCCTGAGGGCACAGCCCGAGCACCCTCCCTTTTCCCCTGCTGGCTGGTGCACCACCTAAGGCTGCTGCACAGGGACATCACCAAGTCCAAGGCCTCAAGAAACGCCTGGAAGCTGGTGCCTGGCCACCCAGCCACTCAGGAGGCTGAGATGTCAGGATTCTGGTTGCAATCCAGCAGGGAATGGACTCCAGTGAGACTCTTATCTCCACTGAACTGTCCAAAGCCACAAGTGGAGCTGTGCCTCAAGTGGTAGAGTGCCAACCCTGAGTGCAAAAGCTCAGGACCAGAGTCTAGGGCCTGAAATTCTGTCTCTTTCTCCCTCTGTCTCTCTCCCTCCCTACCTTTACTTTGGTCAGGGGACTTGAACTCTGGGCCTGGGTTCTGTCCCTCAGCTCTTCAGCTAGCAGCAAACACTCTCCCATTGAGCCAAAGCATTACTTCCAGTTTTCGGGTGGTTTTGGAGATAAGAGTCTCATAGACTTAGAACACAGAAAAATTCGATGATGAAAGAGAAAAACAGCAAAAAATACAATTTTCAGAGACAAATACACAATTATGAAAACAAGGAAAAAATGAGAAAAATACAATTTGAAGAGATATGATGATTATGCAAACGAGACAAACACCTGAAAAAACAATTGTAAAAGAAAGAAAAATAGCAGTATGAAAGAGAAAAATCCCCGACAAATATGATTTTGAGAGAGACAAATACGATTATCAAAGAGAAAAATACAAGTTTATATGAGAGAGAAATAAGACTGTCAAAAAAGGAAAAATAAGATTTTCAGAGAAAAAAAGATTTTCAGAGAAAAATACAACTTTGAGAGTGAAAGGTACAATTATGAGAAAGAGATAATACCAGAAAAATATCTATTTAAAAGAGAAAAATACAAGTATAAAAAGAGAAAAATACCAGAATAACAATTTTTTTTATCAAAAAAGACAAAAATACGATTGTGAGAGGAAAAAGTACGATAATGTAAAAGAGAAAAATACCAGAAAACTATGATTGTTATTAATAGGGAGAAAAATGAAACGATTTGCAGAGAGAATACTACCATTATGAAAAAGAGCAAAAAACAACGATTTGAAAAGAAAGACAAATACAGTGGTACGAGAAAAATAAGATGATGCAAAAGGGAAACATACCGGAACATTTTGATTGTAATAGAGAGGAGGAAAATACGGTCTTAAGAGAGAAAAAAAACGATTTTGAGAGAGAAAAATACATTTATGGAAAAGAAAACAAGCAGAAAAATATGATTTTAGAAGGGAGAAAAATATAACTATGGAAAAGAAAAAAGCACGACTTGAAAACCAGAAAAATATCAGAAATATACCATTTTACAAGAGAGAAATACCATTAAGAAAAAGAGAAATGCTAGAAAAATATCACTTGAAAAGATATATGATGTTGACAGAAAATACAACTATGAACAACAGTAAAGTACCAGAAAAATATGATTTTATATCACAGAAAATTCAATGATGAAAGATAAAAATAGCAAAAAAATACGATTTTAAAGGAGACTAAAATACAATGATGAAAACGAGGAAAAAATGAGAAAAATACCATTTGAAGAGATATGATTATGAAAACAAGAAAAACCCAAGAAAAAACAATTCTAAAAAAGAGGAAAATAGCATTATGCAAGAGAAAAATCCCCGACAAATATGATTTTGAGAGAGACAAATACGATTATGAAAAAGAAAAAATGAGAAAAATACAAGTTTATATGAGAGAGAAATAAGACTTTAAGAAAAGGAAAAATAAGATTTTCAGACAAAAATACAATTTTGAGAGAGAAAGGTACAATTATGAGAAAGAGATAATACCAGAAAAATATCTATTTAAAAGAGAAAAATACAAGTATAAAAAGAGAAAAATACCAGAAAAACAATTTGTATCAAAAAAGACAAAAATACGATTGAGAGGTTACGATAATGTAAAAGAGAAAAATACCAGAAAACTATGATTGTTATTAATAGAGAGAAAAAAAGAACGATTTGCAGACAGAATACTACCATTATGGAAAAGAGAAAAAAAACGATTTGAAAAGAGAGAAAAATACAGTGGTAAGAAAAAAATACAACGATGCAAAAGAGAAACATACCGGAACATTTTGATTGTAATAGAGACAGACATGTCTAGAACCCAGCCCCAGTGACATTTGGAAACCCGAGGAGGCCCCGCCCCGCCCCGCCCCGCCCCGCCCCAAAGCCAACTGTATTTAAGGAGAGTCCCAGAAGGTGCAGGCACCGGCTTCCTTCTGGCAGTCGGTGCACACACAGGGCTTGGCCTGAGGCCATCTGACTGGAAATGGAGAAATACACTTCTGATTACCAGAAAAATATGGTTGTGACAAAGAGAAAAATTCGAGATACATACCATGTTACCAAAGAGACCAATATGATTGTGACAAAGAGAAAAACTCCAGACACATACCATGTAACTAAAGAGAACAATACGATGGAGACCAAGAGAAAAAGTCGAGACAAATACCAATACCATGTTACCAAAGAGACCAATAGGATGGAGACCAAGAGAAAAAGTCGAGACAAATACCATGTTACCAAAGAGACCAATACTCTGGAGTCCAAGAGAAAAAGTCGAGACAAATACCATGTTACCAAAGAGATCAATACGATGGAGACCAAGAGAAAAAGTCGAGACACACACCATGTTACAAAAGCTGCCATCCGCACCTGGAGCTGCCTTCATCCGAGCCTCCTGCGCTAGCCGCTTCCTAGGAAGGAAGCAAATGTTCTGCACCTGCAGCATGAGGGCCTAGGCCCGGGCTGGGCCCAGACACGCCGGTGCTGCATCCTGTTTTCTCTACTGGACATCTGAACGCAGGACGCACTGCTGCCTTTCTCTCTGCTAACTTGCTTGCCTGGCAAGACCACAAGTGATTGTGGTTTTGTGCTTGACACAGCCGCCTTGTGGCAGAAGGAGGTCCTGGTGGCAGCTGGGTCTGTGCTGGGCCCCTGGCCGCTTAGATGAGCTCCTCTGTAATAAAGCTTCATTTTCATCTTTGAGCATTCTCTGGTGGTCTCTATTCTGTACTGTGTAACACGGTGGGTGTGCATGGTTGCACAGTACCCAGAAATCAAGGGTCCTGAGTGCACAGCCCGAGCACCCTCCCTTTTCCCCTGCTGGCTGGTGCACCACCTAAGGCTGCTGCACAGGGACATCACCAAGTCCAAGGCCTCAAGAAACGCCTGGAAGCTGGTGCCTGGCCACCCAGCCACTCAGGAGGCTGAGATGTCAGGATTCTGGTTGCAATCCAGCAGGGAATGGACTCCAGTGAGACTCTTATCTCCACTGAACTGTCCAAAGCCACAAGTGGAGCTGTGCCTCAAGTGGTAGAGTGCCAACCCTGAGTGCGAAAGCTCAGGACCAGAGTCTAGGGCCTGAAATTCTGTCTCTTTCTCCCTCTGTCTCTCTCCCTCCCTACCTTTACTTTGGTCAGGGGACTTGAACTCTGGGCCTGGGTTCTGTCCCTCAGCTCTTCAGCTAGCAGCAAACACTCTCCCATTGAGCCAAAGCATTACTTCCAGTTTTCGGGTGGTTTTGGAGATAAGAGTCTCATAGACTTAGAACACAGAAAAATTCGATGATGAAAGAGAAAAACAGCAAAAAATACAATTTTCAGAGACAAATACACAATTATGAAAACAAGGAAAAAATGAGAAAAATACAATTTGAAGAGATATGATGATTATGCAAACGAGACAAACACCTGAAAAAACAATTGTAAAAGAAAGAAAAATAGCAGTATGAAAGAGAAAAATCCCCGACAAATATGATTTTGAGAGAGACAAATACGATTATCAAAGAGAAAAATACAAGTTTATATGAGAGAGAAATAAGACTGTCAAAAAAGGAAAAATAAGATTTTCAGAGAAAAAAAGATTTTCAGAGAAAAATACAACTTTGAGAGTGAAAGGTACAATTATGAGAAAGAGATAATACCAGAAAAATATCTATTTAAAAGAGAAAAATACAAGTATAAAAAGAGAAAAATACCAGAATAACAATTTTTTTTTATCAAAAAAGACAAAAATACGATTGTGAGAGGAAAAAGTACGATAATGTAAAAGAGAAAAATACCAGAAAACTATGATTGTTATTAATAGGGAGAAAAATGAAACGATTTGCAGAGAGAATACTACCATTATGGAAAAGAGCAAAAAACAACGATTTGAAAAGAAAGACAAATACAGTGGTACGAGAAAAATAAGATGATGCAAAAGGGAAACATACCGGAACATTTTGATTGTAATAGAGAGGAGGAAAATACGATCTTAAGAGAGAAAAAAAACGATTTTGAGAGAGAAAAATACATTTATGGAAAAGAAAACAAGCAGAAAAATATGATTTTAGAAGGGAGAAAAATATAACTATGGAAAAGAAAAAAGCACGACTTGAAAACCAGAAAAATATCAGAAATATACCATTTTACAAGAGACAAGTACCATTAAGAAAAAGAGAAATGCTAGAAAAATATCACTTGAAAAGATATATGATGTTGACAGAAAATACAACTATGAACAACAGAAAAGTACCAGAAAAATATGATTTTATAACACAGAAAAATTCAATGATGAAAGAGAAAAATAGCAAAAAAATACGATTTTAAAAGAGACTAAAATACAATGATGAAAAGGAGGGAAAAAATGAGAAAAATACCATTTGAAGAGATATGATTATGAAAACAAGAAAAACCCAAGATAAAACAATTGTAAAAAAGAGAAAAATAGCATTATGCAAGAGAAAAATCCCCGACAAATATGATTTTGAGAGAGACAAATACGATTAGGAAAAAGAAAAAATGAGAAAAATACAAGTTTATATGAGAGAGAAATAAGACTTTAAGAAAAGGAAAAATAAGATTTTCAGAGAAAAAAAAGATTTTCAGAGAAAAATACAACTTTGAGAGTGAAAGGTACAATTATGAGAAAGAGATAATACCAGAAAAATATCTATTTAAAAGAGAAAAATACAAGTATAAAAAGAGAAAAATACCAGAATAACAATTTTTTTTATCAAAAAAGACAAAAATACGATTGTGAGAGGAAAAAGTACGATAATGTAAAAGAGAAAAATACCAGAAAACTATGATTGTTATTAATAGGGAGAAAAATGAAACGATTTGCAGAGAGAATACTACCATTATGGAAAAGAGCAAAAAACAACGATTTGAAAAGAAAGACAAATACAGTGGTACGAGAAAAATAAGATGATGCAAAAGGGAAACATACTGGAACATTTTGATTGTAATAGAGAGGAGGAAAATACGATCTTAAGAGAGAAAAAAAACGATTTTGAGAGAGAAAAATACATTTATGGAAAAGAAAACAAGCAGAAAAATATGATTTTAGAAGGGAGAAAAATATAACTATGGAAAAGAAAAAAGCACGACTTGAAAACCAGAAAAATATCAGAAATATACCATTTTACAAGAGACAAGTACCATTAAGAAAAAGAGAAATGCTAGAAAAATATCACTTGAAAAGATATATGATGTTGACAGAAAATACAACTATGAACAACAGAAAAGTACCAGAAAAATATGATTTTATAACACAGAAAATTCAATGATGAAAGAGAAAAATAGCAAAAAAATACGATATTAAAAGAGACTAAAATACAATGATGAAAACGAGAAAAAATGAGAAAAATACCATTTGAAGAGATATGATTATGAAAACAAGAAAAACCCAAGAAAAAACAATTGTAAAAAAGAGAAAAATAGCATTATGCAAGAGAAAAATCCCCGACAAATATGATTTTGAGAGAGACAAATACGATTAGGAAAAAGAAAAAATGAGAAAAATACAAGTTTATATGAGAGAGAAATAAGACTTTAAGCAAAGGAAAAATAAGATTTTCAGAGAAAAATACAACTTTGAGAGTGAAAGGTACAATTATGAGAAAGAGATAATACCAGAAAAATATCTATTTAAAAGAGAAAAATACAAGTATAAAAAGAGAAAAATACCAGAAAAACAATTTGTATCAAAAAAGACAAAAATACGATTGAGAGGTTACGATAATGTAAAAGAGAAAAATACCAGAAAACTATGATTGTTATTAATAGAGAGAAAAAAAGAACGATTTGCAGACAGAATACTACCATTATGGAAAAGAGAAAAAAAACGATTTGAAAAGAGAGAAAAATACAGTGGTAAGAAAAAAATACAACGATGCAAAAGAGAAACATACCGGAACATTTTGATTGTAATAGAGACAGACATGTCTAGAACCCAGCCCCAGTGACATTTGGAAACCCGAGGAGGCCCCGCCCCGCCCCGCCCCGCCCCAAAGCCAACTGTATTTAAGGAGAGTCCCAGAAGGTGCAGGCACCGGCTTCCTTCTGGCAGTCGGTGCACACACAGGGCTTGGCCTGAGGCCATCTGACTGGAAATGGAGAAATACACTTCTGATTACCAGAAAAATATGGTTGTGACAAAGAGAAAATTTCGAGATACATACCATGTTACCAAAGAGACCAATATGATTGTGACAAAGAGAAAAACTCCAGACACATACCATGTAACTAAAGAGAACAATACGATGGAGACCAAGAGAAAAAGTCGAGACAAACACCATGTTACCAAAGAGACCAATAGGATGGAGACCAAGAGAAAAAGTCGAGACAAATACCATGTTACCAAAGAGACCAATACTCTGGAGTCCAAGAGAAAAAGTCGAGACAAATACCATGTTACCAAAGAGATCAATACGATGGAGACCAAGAGAAAAAGTCGAGACACACACCATGTTACAAAAGCTGCCATCCGCACCTGGAGCTGCCTTCATCCGAGCCTCCTGCGCTAGCCGCTTCCTAGGAAGGAAGCAAATGTTCTGCACCTGCAGCATGAGGGCCTAGGCCCGGGCTGGGCCCAGACACGCCGGTGCTGCATCCTGTTTTCTCTACTGTACATCTGAACGCAGGACGCACTGCTGCCTTTCTCTCTGCTAACTTGCTTGCCTGGCAAGACCACAAGTGATTGTGGTTTTGTGCTTGACACAGCCGCCTTGTGGCAGAAGGAGGTCCTGGTGGCAGCTGGGTCTGTGCTGGGCCCCTGGCCGCTTAGATGAGCTCCTCTGTAATAAAGCTTCATTTTCATCTTTGAGCATTCTCTGGTGGTCTCTATTCTGTACTGTGTAACACGGTGGGTGTGCATGGTTGCACAGTACCCAGAAATCAAGGGTCCTGAGGGCAGAGCCCGAGCACCCTCCCTTTTCCCCTGCTGGCTGGTGCACCACCTAAGGCTGCTGCACAGGGACATCACCAAGTCCAAGGCCTCAAGAAACGCCTGGAAGCTGGTGCCTGGCCACCCAGCCACTCAGGAGGCTGAGATGTCAGGATTCTGGTTGCAATCCAGCAGGGAATGGACTCCAGTGAGACTCATCTCCACTGAACTGTCCAAAGCCACAAGTGGAGCTGTGCCTCAAGTGGTAGAGTGCCAACCCTGAGTGCGAAAGCTCAGGACCAGAGTCTAGGGCCTGAAATTCTGTCTCTTTCTCCCTCTGTCTCTCTCCCTCCCTACCTTTACTTTGGTCAGGGGACTTGAACTCTGGGCCTGGGTTCTGTCCCTCAGCTCTTCAGCTAGCAGCAAACACTCTCCCATTGAGCCAAAGCATTACTTCCAGTTTTCGGGTGGTTTTGGAGATAAGAGTCTCATAGACTTAGAACACAGAAAAATTCGATGATGAAAGAGAAAAACAGCAAAAAATACAATTTTCAGAGACAAATACACAATTATGAAAACAAGGAAAAAATGAGAAAAATACAATTTGAAGAGGTATGATGATTATGCAAACGAGACAAACACCTGAAAAAACAATTGTAAAAGAAAGAAAAATAGCAGTATGAAAGAGAAAAATCCCCGACAAATATGATTTTGAGAGAGACAAATACGATTATCAAAGAGAAAAATACAAGTTTATATGAGAGAGAAATAAGACTGTCAAAAAAGGAAAAATAAGATTTTCAGAGAAAAAAAGATTTTCAGAGAAAAATACAACTTTGAGAGTGAAAGGTACAATTATGAGAAAGAGATAATACCAGAAAAATATCTATTTAAAAGAGAAAAATACAAGTATAAAAAGAGAAAAATACCAGAATAACAATTTTTTTTTATCAAAAAAGACAAAAATACGATTGTGAGAGGAAAAAGTACGATAATGTAAAAGAGAAAAATACCAGAAAACTATGATTGTTATTAATAGGGAGAAAAATGAAACGATTTGCAGAGAGAATACTACCATTATGGAAAAGAGCAAAAAACAACGATTTGAAAAGAAAGACAAATACAGTGGTACGAGAAAAATAAGATGATGCAAAAGGGAAACATACCGGAACATTTTGATTGTAATAGAGAGGAGGAAAATACGATCTTAAGAGAGAAAAAAAAACGACTTTGAGAGAGAAAAATACATTTATGGAAAAGAAAACAAGCAGAAAAATATGATTTTAGAAGGGAGAAAAATATAACTATGGAAAAGAAAAAAGCACGACTTGAAAACCAGAAAAATATCAGAAATATACCATTTTACAAGAGAGAAATACCATTAAGAAAAAGAGAAATGCTAGAAAAATATCACTTGAAAAGATATATGATGTTGACAGAAAATACAACTATGAACAACAGAAAAGTACCAGAAAAATATGATTTTATAACACAGAAAAATTCAATGATGAAAGAGAAAAATAGCAAAAAAATACGATTTTAAAAGAGACTAAAATACAATGATGAAAAGGAGGGAAAAAATGAGAAAAATACCATTTGAAGAGATATGATTATGAAAACAAGAAAAACCCAAGATAAAACAATTGTAAAAAAGAGAAAAATAGCATTATGCAAGAGAAAAATCCCCGACAAATATGATTTTGAGAGAGACAAATACGATTAGGAAAAAGAAAAAATGAGAAAAATACAAGTTTATATGAGAGAGAAATAAGACTTTAAGCAAAGGAAAAATAAGATTTTCAGAGAAAAATACAACTTTGAGAGTGAAAGGTACAATTATGAGAAAGAGATAATACCAGAAAAATATCTATTTAAAAGAGAAAAATACAAGTATAAAAAGAGAAAAATACCAGAAAAACAATTTGTATCAAAAAAGACAAAAATACGATTGAGAGGTTACGATAATGTAAAAGAGAAAAATACCAGAAAACTATGATTGTTATTAATAGAGAGAAAAAAAGAACGATTTGCAGACAGAATACTACCATTATGGAAAAGAGAAAAAAAACGATTTGAAAAGAGAGAAAAATACAGTGGTAAGAAAAAAATACAACGATGCAAAAGAGAAACATACCGGAACATTTTGATTGTAATAGAGACAGACATGTCTAGAACCCAGCCCCAGTGACATTTGGAAACCCGAGGAGGCCCCGCCCCGCCCCGCCCCGCCCCAAAGCCAACTGTATTTAAGGAGAGTCCCAGAAGGTGCAGGCACCGGCTTCCTTCTGGCAGTCGGTGCACACACAGGGCTTGGCCTGAGGCCATCTGACTGGAAATGGAGAAATACACTTCTGATTACCAGAAAAATATGGTTGTGACAAAGAGAAAATTTCGAGATACATACCATGTTACCAAAGAGACCAATATGATTGTGACAAAGAGAAAAACTCCAGACACATACCATGTAACTAAAGAGAACAATACGATGGAGACCAAGAGAAAAAGTCGAGACAAACACCATGTTACCAAAGAGACCAATAGGATGGAGACCAAGAGAAAAAGTCGAGACAAATACCATGTTACCAAAGAGACCAATACTCTGGAGTCCAAGAGAAAAAGTCGAGACAAATACCATGTTACCAAAGAGATCAATACGATGGAGACCAAGAGAAAAAGTCGAGACACACACCATGTTACAAAAGCTGCCATCCGCACCTGGAGCTGCCTTCATCCGAGCCTCCTGCGCTAGCCGCTTCCTAGGAAGGAAGCAAATGTTCTGCACCTGCAGCATGAGGGCCTAGGCCCGGGCTGGGCCCAGACACGCCGGTGCTGCATCCTGTTTTCTCTACTGTACATCTGAACGCAGGACGCACTGCTGCCTTTCTCTCTGCTAACTTGCTTGCCTGGCAAGACCACAAGTGATTGTGGTTTTGTGCTTGACACAGCCGCCTTGTGGCAGAAGGAGGTCCTGGTGGCAGCTGGGTCTGTGCTGGGCCCCTGGCCGCTTAGATGAGCTCCTCTGTAATAAAGCTTCATTTTCATCTTTGAGCATTCTCTGGTGGTCTCTATTCTGTACTGTGTAACACGGTGGGTGTGCATGGTTGCACAGTACCCAGAAATCAAGGGTCCTGAGGGCAGAGCCCGAGCACCCTCCCTTTTCCCCTGCTGGCTGGTGCACCACCTAAGGCTGCTGCACAGGGACATCACCAAGTCCAAGGCCTCAAGAAACGCCTGGAAGCTGGTGCCTGGCCACCCAGCCACTCAGGAGGCTGAGATGTCAGGATTCTGGTTGCAATCCAGCAGGGAATGGACTCCAGTGAGACTCATCTCCACTGAACTGTCCAAAGCCACAAGTGGAGCTGTGCCTCAAGTGGTAGAGTGCCAACCCTGAGTGCGAAAGCTCAGGACCAGAGTCTAGGGCCTGAAATTCTGTCTCTTTCTCCCTCTGTCTCTCTCCCTCCCTACCTTTACTTTGGTCAGGGGACTTGAACTCTGGGCCTGGGTTCTGTCCCTCAGCTCTTCAGCTAGCAGCAAACACTCTCCCATTGAGCCAAAGCATTACTTCCAGTTTTCGGGTGGTTTTGGAGATAAGAGTCTCATAGACTTAGAACACAGAAAAATTCGATGATGAAAGAGAAAAACAGCAAAAAATACAATTTTCAGAGACAAATACACAATTATGAAAACAAGGAAAAAATGAGAAAAATACAATTTGAAGAGGTATGATGATTATGCAAACGAGACAAACACCTGAAAAAACAATTGTAAAAGAAAGAAAAATAGCAGTATGAAAGAGAAAAATCCCCGACAAATATGATTTTGAGAGAGACAAATACGATTATCAAAGAGAAAAATACAAGTTTATATGAGAGAGAAATAAGACTGTCAAAAAAGGAAAAATAAGATTTTCAGAGAAAAAAAGATTTTCAGAGAAAAATACAACTTTGAGAGTGAAAGGTACAATTATGAGAAAGAGATAATACCAGAAAAATATCTATTTAAAAGAGAAAAATACAAGTATAAAAAGAGAAAAATACCAGAATAACAATTTTTTTTTATCAAAAAAGACAAAAATACGATTGTGAGAGGAAAAAGTACGATAATGTAAAAGAGAAAAATACCAGAAAACTATGATTGTTATTAATAGGGAGAAAAATGAAACGATTTGCAGAGAGAATACTACCATTATGGAAAAGAGCAAAAAACAACGATTTGAAAAGAAAGACAAATACAGTGGTACGAGAAAAATAAGATGATGCAAAAGGGAAACATACCGGAACATTTTGATTGTAATAGAGAGGAGGAAAATACGATCTTAAGAGAGAAAAAAAAAACGACTTTGAGAGAGAAAAATACATTTATGGAAAAGAAAACAAGCAGAAAAATATGATTTTAGAAGGGAGAAAAATATAACTATGGAAAAGAAAAAAGCACGACTTGAAAACCAGAAAAATATCAGAAATATACCATTTTACAAGAGAGAAATACCATTAAGAAAAAGAGAAATGCTAGAAAAATATCACTTGAAAAGATATATGATGTTGACAGAAAATACAACTATGAACAACAGAAAAGTACCAGAAAAATATGATTTTATAACACAGAAAAATTCAATGATGAAAGAGAAAAATAGCAAAAAAATACGATTTTAAAAGAGACTAAAATACAATGATGAAAAGGAGGGAAAAAATGAGAAAAATACCATTTGAAGAGATATGATTATGAAAACAAGAAAAACCCAAGATAAAACAATTGTAAAAAAGAGAAAAATAGCATTATGCAAGAGAAAAATCCCCGACAAATATGATTTTGAGAGAGACAAATACGATTAGGAAAAAGAAAAAATGAGAAAAATACAAGTTTATATGAGAGAGAAATAAGACTTTAAGAAAAGGAAAAATAAGATTTTCAGAGAAAAAAAAGATTTTCAGAGAAAAATACAACTTTGAGAGTGAAAGGTACAATTATGAGAAAGAGATAATACCAGAAAAATATCTATTTAAAAGAGAAAAATACAAGTATAAAAAGAGAAAAATACCAGAATAACAATTTTTTTTATCAAAAAAGACAAAAATACGATTGTGAGAGGAAAAAGTACGATAATGTAAAAGAGAAAAATACCAGAAAACTATGATTGTTATTAATAGGGAGAAAAATGAAACGATTTGCAGAGAGAATACTACCATTATGGAAAAGAGCAAAAAACAACGATTTGAAAAGAAAGACAAATACAGTGGTACGAGAAAAATAAGATGATGCAAAAGGGAAACATACCGGAACATTTTGATTGTAATAGAGAGGAGGAAAATACGATCTTAAGAGAGAAAAAAAACGATTTTGAGAGAGAAAAATACATTTATGGAAAAGAAAACAAGCAGAAAAATATGATTTTAGAAGGGAGAAAAATATAACTATGGAAAAGAAAAAAGCACGACTTGAAAACCAGAAAAATATCAGAAATATACCATTTTACAAGAGACAAGTACCATTAAGAAAAAGAGAAATGCTAGAAAAATATCACTTGAAAAGATATATGATGTTGACAGAAAATACAACTATGAACAACAGAAAAGTACCAGAAAAATATGATTTTATAACACAGAAAATTCAATGATGAAAGAGAAAAATAGCAAAAAAATACGATATTAAAAGAGACTAAAATACAATGATGAAAACGAGAAAAAATGAGAAAAATACCATTTGAAGAGATATGATTATGAAAACAAGAAAAACCCAAGAAAAAACAATTGTAAAAAAGAGAAAAATAGCATTATGCAAGAGAAAAATCCCCGACAAATATGATTTTGAGAGAGACAAATACGATTAGGAAAAAGAAAAAATGAGAAAAATACAAGTTTATATGAGAGAGAAATAAGACTTTAAGAAAAGGAAAAATAAGATTTTCAGAGAAAAATACAACTTTGAGAGTGAAAGGTACAATTATGAGAAAGAGATAATACCAGAAAAATATCTATTTAAAAGAGAAAAATACAAGTATAAAAAGAGAAAAATACCAGAAAAACAATTTGTATCAAAAAAGACAAAAATACGATTGAGAGGTTACGATAATGTAAAAGAGAAAAATACCAGAAAACTATGATTGTTATTAATAGAGAGAAAAAAAGAACGATTTGCAGACAGAATACTACCATTATGGAAAAGAGAAAAAAAACGATTTGAAAAGAGAGAAAAATACAGTGGTAAGAAAAAAATACAACGATGCAAAAGAGAAACATACCGGAACATTTTGATTGTAATAGAGACAGACTTGTCTAGAACCCAGCCCCAGTGACATTTGGAAACCCGAGGAGGCCCCGCCCCGCCCCGCCCCGCCCCAAAGCCAACTGTATTTAAGGAGAGTCCCAGAAGGTGCAGGCACCGGCTTCCTTCTGGCAGTCGGTGCACACACAGGGCTTGGCCTGAGGCCATCTGACTGGAAATGGAGAAATACACTTCTGATTACCAGAAAAATATGGTTGTGACAAAGAGAAAATTTCGAGATACATACCATGTTACCAAAGAGACCAATATGATTGTGACAAAGAGAAAAACTCCAGACACATACCATGTAACTAAAGAGAACAATACGATGGAGACCAAGAGAAAAAGTCGAGACAAACACCATGTTACCAAAGAGACCAATAGGATGGAGACCAAGAGAAAAAGTCGAGACAAATACCATGTTACCAAAGAGACCAATACTCTGGAGTCCAAGAGAAAAAGTCGAGACAAATACCATGTTACCAAAGAGATCAATACGATGGAGACCAAGAGAAAAAGTCGAGACACACACCATGTTACAAAAGCTGCCATCCGCACCTGGAGCTGCCTTCATCCGAGCCTCCTGCGCTAGCCGCTTCCTAGGAAGGAAGCAAATGTTCTGCACCTGCAGCATGAGGGCCTAGGCCCGGGCTGGGCCCAGACACGCCGGTGCTGCATCCTGTTTTCTCTACTGGACATCTGAACGCAGGACGCACTGCTGCCTTTCTCTCTGCTAACTTGCTTGCCTGGCAAGACCACAAGTGATTGTGGTTTTGTGCTTGACACAGCCGCCTTGTGGCAGAAGGAGGTCCTGGTGGCAGCTGGGTCTGTGCTGGGCCCCTGGCCGCTTAGATGAGCTCCTCTGTAATAAAGCTTCATTTTCATCTTTGAGCATTCTCTGGTGGTCTCTATTCTGTACTGTGTAACACGGTGGGTGTGCATGGTTGCACAGTACCCAGAAATCAAGGGTCCTGAGTGCACAGCCCGAGCACCCTCCCTTTTCCCCTGCTGGCTGGTGCACCACCTAAGGCTGCTGCACAGGGACATCACCAAGTCCAAGGCCTCAAGAAACGCCTGGAAGCTGGTGCCTGGCCACCCAGCCACTCAGGAGGCTGAGATGTCAGGATTCTGGTTGCAATCCAGCAGGGAATGGACTCCAGTGAGACTCTTATCTCCACTGAACTGTCCAAAGCCACAAGTGGAGCTGTGCCTCAAGTGGTAGAGTGCCAACCCTGAGTGCGAAAGCTCAGGACCAGAGTCTAGGGCCTGAAATTCTGTCTCTTTCTCCCTCTGTCTCTCTCCCTCCCTACCTTTACTTTGGTCAGGGGACTTGAACTCTGGGCCTGGGTTCTGTCCCTCAGCTCTTCAGCTAGCAGCAAACACTCTCCCATTGAGCCAAAGCATTACTTCCAGTTTTCGGGTGGTTTTGGAGATAAGAGTCTCATAGACTTAGAACACAGAAAAATTCGATGATGAAAGAGAAAAACAGCAAAAAATACAATTTTCAGAGACAAATACACAATTATGAAAACAAGGAAAAAATGAGAAAAATACAATTTGAAGAGATATGATGATTATGCAAACGAGACAAACACCTGAAAAAAACAATTGTAAAAGAAAGAAAAATAGCAGTATGAAAGAGAAAAATCCCCGACAAATATGATTTTGAGAGAGACAAATACGATTATCAAAGAGAAAAATACAAGTTTATATGAGAGAGAAATAAGACTGTCAAAAAAGGAAAAATAAGATTTTCAGAGAAAAAAAGATTTTCAGAGAAAAATACAACTTTGAGAGTGAAAGGTACAATTATGAGAAAGAGATAATACCAGAAAAATATCTATTTAAAAGAGAAAAATACAAGTATAAAAAGAGAAAAATACCAGAATAACAATTTTTTTTTATCAAAAAAGACAAAAATACGATTGTGAGAGGAAAAAGTACGATAATGTAAAAGAGAAAAATACCAGAAAACTATGATTGTTATTAATAGGGAGAAAAATGAAACGATTTGCAGAGAGAATACTACCATTATGGAAAAGAGCAAAAAACAACGATTTGAAAAGAAAGACAAATACAGTGGTACGAGAAAAATAAGATGATGCAAAAGGGAAACATACCGGAACATTTTGATTGTAATAGAGAGGAGGAAAATACGATCTTAAGAGAGAAAAAAAAACGACTTTGAGAGAGAAAAATACATTTATGGAAAAGAAAACAAGCAGAAAAATATGATTTTAGAAGGGAGAAAAATATAACTATGGAAAAGAAAAAAGCACGACTTGAAAACCAGAAAAATATCAGAAATACACCATTTTACAAGAGAGAAATACCATTAAGAAAAAGAGAAATGCTAGAAAAATATCACTTGAAAAGATATATGATGTTGACAGAAAATACAACTATGAACAACAGAAAAGTACCAGAAAAATATGATTTTATAACACAGAAAAATTCAATGATGAAAGAGAAAAATAGCAAAAAAATACGATTTTAAAAGAGACTAAAATACAATGATGAAAAGGAGGGAAAAAATGAGAAAAATACCATTTGAAGAGATATGATTATGAAAACAAGAAAAACCCAAGATAAAACAATTGTAAAAAAGAGAAAAATAGCATTATGCAAGAGAAAAATCCCCGACAAATATGATTTTGAGAGAGACAAATACGATTAGGAAAAAGAAAAAATGAGAAAAATACAAGTTTATATGAGAGAGAAATAAGACTTTAAGAAAAGGAAAAATAAGATTTTCAGAGAAAAAAAAGATTTTCAGAGAAAAATACAACTTTGAGAGTGAAAGGTACAATTATGAGAAAGAGATAATACCAGAAAAATATCTATTTAAAAGAGAAAAATACAAGTATAAAAAGAGAAAAATACCAGAATAACAATTTTTTTTATCAAAAAAGACAAAAATACGATTGTGAGAGGAAAAAGTACGATAATGTAAAAGAGAAAAATACCAGAAAACTATGATTGTTATTAATAGGGAGAAAAATGAAACGATTTGCAGAGAGAATACTACCATTATGGAAAAGAGCAAAAAACAACGATTTGAAAAGAAAGACAAATACAGTGGTACGAGAAAAATAAGATGATGCAAAAGGGAAACATACCGGAACATTTTGATTGTAATAGAGAGGAGGAAAATACGATCTTAAGAGAGAAAAAAAACGATTTTGAGAGAGAAAAATTCATTTATGGAAAAGAAAACAAGCAGAAAAATATGATTTTAGAAGGGAGAAAAATATAACTATGGAAAAGAAAAAAGCACGACTTGAAAACCAGAAAAATATCAGAAATATACCATTTTACAAGAGACAAGTACCATTAAGAAAAAGAGAAATGCTAGAAAAATATCACTTGAAAAGATATATGATGTTGACAGAAAATACAACTATGAACAACAGAAAAGTACCAGAAAAATATGATTTTATAACACAGAAAATTCAATGATGAAAGAGAAAAATAGCAAAAAAATACGATATTAAAAGAGACTAAAATACAATGATGAAAACGAGAAAAAATGAGAAAAATACCATTTGAAGAGATATGATTATGAAAACAAGAAAAACCCAAGAAAAAACAATTGTAAAAAAGAGAAAAATAGCATTATGCAAGAGAAAAATCCCCGACAAATATGATTTTGAGAGAGACAAATACGATTAGGAAAAAGAAAAAATGAGAAAAATACAAGTTTATATGAGAGAGAAATAAGACTTTAAGAAAAGGAAAAATAAGATTTTCAGAGAAAAATACAACTTTGAGAGTGAAAGGTACAATTATGAGAAAGAGATAATACCAGAAAAATATCTATTTAAAAGAGAAAAATACAAGTATAAAAAGAGAAAAATACCAGAAAAACAATTTGTATCAAAAAAGACAAAAATACGATTGAGAGGTTACGATAATGTAAAAGAGAAAAATACCAGAAACCTATGATTGTTATTAATAGAGAGAAAAAAAGAACGATTTGCAGACAGAATACTACCATTATGGAAAAGAGAAAAAAAAACGATTTGAAAAGAGAGAAAAATACAGTGGTAAGAAAAAAATACAACGATGCAAAAGAGAAACATACCGGAACATTTTGATTGTAATAGAGACAGACATGTCTAGAACCCAGCCCCAGTGACATTTGGAAACCCGAGGAGGCCCCGCCCCGCCCCGCCCCGCCCCAAAGCCAACTGTATTTAAGGAGAGTCCCAGAAGGTGCAGGCACCGGCTTCCTTCTGGCAGTCGGTGCACACACAGGGCTTGGCCTGAGGCCATCTGACTGGAAATGGAGAAATACACTTCTGATTACCAGAAAAATATGGTTGTGACAAAGAGAAAATTTCGAGATACATACCATGTTACCAAAGAGACCAATATGATTGTGACAAAGAGAAAAACTCCAGACACATACCATGTAACTAAAGAGAACAATACGATGGAGACCAAGAGAAAAAGTCGAGACAAACACCATGTTACCAAAGAGACCAATAGGATGGAGACCAAGAGAAAAAGTCGAGACAAATACCATGTTACCAAAGAGACCAATACTCTGGAGTCCAAGAGAAAAAGTCGAGACAAATACCATGTTACCAAAGAGATCAATACGATGGAGACCAAGAGAAAAAGTCGAGACACACACCATGTTACAAAAGCTGCCATCCGCACCTGGAGCTGCCTTCATCCGAGCCTCCTGCGCTAGCCGCTTCCTAGGAAGGAAGCAAATGTTCTGCACCTGCAGCATGAGGGCCTAGGCCCGGGCTGGGCCCAGACACGCCGGTGCTGCATCCTGTTTTCTCTACTGGACATCTGAACGCAGGACGCACTGCTGCCTTTCTCTCTGCTAACTTGCTTGCCTGGCAAGACCACAAGTGATTGTGGTTTTGTGCTTGACACAGCCGCCTTGTGGCAGAAGGAGGTCCTGGTGGCAGCTGGGTCTGTGCTGGGCCCCTGGCCGCTTAGATGAGCTCCTCTGTAATAAAGCTTCATTTTCATCTTTGAGCATTCTCTGGTGGTCTCTATTCTGTACTGTGTAACACGGTGGGTGTGCATGGTTGCACAGTACCCAGAAATCAAGGGTCCTGAGTGCACAGCCCGAGCACCCTCCCTTTTCCCCTGCTGGCTGGTGCACCACCTAAGGCTGCTGCACAGGGACATCACCAAGTCCAAGGCCTCAAGAAACGCCTGGAAGCTGGTGCCTGGCCACCCAGCCACTCAGGAGGCTGAGATGTCAGGATTCTGGTTGCAATCCAGCAGGGAATGGACTCCAGTGAGACTCTTATCTCCACTGAACTGTCCAAAGCCACAAGTGGAGCTGTGCCTCAAGTGGTAGAGTGCCAACCCTGAGTGCGAAAGCTCAGGACCAGAGTCTAGGGCCTGAAATTCTGTCTCTTTCTCCCTCTGTCTCTCTCCCTCCCTACCTTTACTTTGGTCAGGGGACTTGAACTCTGGGCCTGGGTTCTGTCCCTCAGCTCTTCAGCTAGCAGCAAACACTCTCCCATTGAGCCAAAGCATTACTTCCAGTTTTCGGGTGGTTTTGGAGATAAGAGTCTCATAGACTTAGAACACAGAAAAATTCGATGATGAAAGAGAAAAACAGCAAAAAAATACAATTTTCAGAGACAAATACACAATTATGAAAACAAGGAAAAAATGAGAAAAATACAATTTGAAGAGATATGATGATTATGCAAACGAGACAAACACCTGAAAAAACAATTGTAAAAGAAAGAAAAATAGCAGTATGAAAGAGAAAAATCCCCGACAAATATGATTTTGAGAGAGACAAATACGATTATCAAAGAGAAAAATACAAGTTTATATGAGAGAGAAATAAGACTGTCAAAAAAGGAAAAATAAGATTTTCAGAGAAAAAAAGATTTTCAGAGAAAAATACAACTTTGAGAGTGAAAGGTACAATTATGAGAAAGAGATAATACCAGAAAAATATCTATTTAAAAGAGAAAAATACAAGTATAAAAAGAGAAAAATACCAGAATAACAATTTTTTTTTATCAAAAAAGACAAAAATACGATTGTGAGAGGAAAAAGTACGATAATGTAAAAGAGAAAAATACCAGAAAACTATGATTGTTATTAATAGGGAGAAAAATGAAACGATTTGCAGAGAGAATACTACCATTATGGAAAAGAGCAAAAAACAACGATTTGAAAAGAAAGACAAATACAGTGGTACGAGAAAAATAAGATGATGCAAAAGGGAAACATACCGGAACATTTTGATTGTAATAGAGAGGAGGAAAATACGATCTTAAGAGAGAAAAAAAAAACGATTTTGAGAGAGAAAAATACATTTATGGAAAAGAAAACAAGCAGAAAAATATGATTTTAGAAGGGAGAAAAATATAACTATGGAAAAGAAAAAAGCACGACTTGAAAACCAGAAAAATATCAGAAATATACCATTTTACAAGAGAGAAATACCATTAAGAAAAAGAGAAATGCTAGAAAAATATCACTTGAAAAGATATATGATGTTGACAGAAAAATACAGACTATGAACAACAGAAAAGTACCAGAAAAATATGATTTTATAACACAGAAAAATTCAATGATGAAAGAGAAAAATAGCAAAAAAATACGATTTTAAAAGAGACTAAAATAAATGATGAAAAGGAGGGAAAAAATGAGAAAAATACCATTTGAAGAGATATGATTATGAAAACAAGAAAAACCCAAGATAAAACAATTGGTAAAAAAGAGAAAAATAGCATTATGCAAGAGAAAAATCCCCGACAAATATGATTTTGAGAGAGACAAATACGATTAGGAAAAAGAAAAAATGAGAAAAATACAAGTTTATATGAGAGAGAAATAAGACTTTAAGAAAAGGAAAAATAAGATTTTCAGAGAAAAAAAAGATTTTCAGAGAAAAATACAACTTTGAGAGTGAAAGGTACAATTATGAGAAAGAGATAATACCAGAAAAATATCTATTTAAAGAGAAAAATACAAGTATAAAAAGAGAAAAATACCAGAATAACAATTTTTTTTATCAAAAAAGACAAAAATACGATTGTGAGAGGAAAAAGTACGATAATGTAAAAGAGAAAAATACCAGAAAACTATGATTGTTATTAATAGGGAGAAAAATGAAACGATTTGCAGAGAGAATACTACCATTATGGAAAAGAGCAAAAAACAACGATTTGAAAAGAAAGACAAATACAGTGGTACGAGAAAAATAAGATGATGCAAAAGGGAAACATACTGGAACATTTTGATTGTAATAGAGAGGAGGAAAATACGATCTTAAGTAGAGAAAAAAAACGATTTGAGAGAGAAAAATAATTTATGGAAAAGAAAACAAGCAGAAAAATATGATTTAGAAGGGAGAAAAATATAACTATGGGAAAAGAAAAAAGCACGACTTGAAAACCAGAAAAATATCAGAAATATTACCATTTTACAAGAGAGAAGTACCATTAAGAAAAAGAGAAATGCTAGAAAAATATCACTTGAAAAGATATATGATGTTGACAGAAAATACAACTATGAACAACAGAAAAGTACCAGAAAATATGATTTTATAACACAGAAAATTCAATGATGAAAGAGAAAAATAGCAAAAAAATACGATATTAAAAGAGACTAAAATACAATGATGAAAACGAGAAAAAATGAGAAAAATACCATTTGAAGAGATATGATTATGAAAACAAGAAAAACCCAAGAAAAAACAATTGTAAAAAAGAGAAAAATAGCATTATGCAAGAGAAAAATCCCCGACAAATATGATTTTGAGAGAGACAAATACGATTAGGAAAAAGAAAAAATGAGAAAAAATACAAGTTTATATGAGAGAGAAATAAGACTTTAAGAAAAGGAAAAATAAGATTTTCAGAGAAAAATACAACTTTGAGAGTGAAAGGTACAATTATGAGAAAGAGATAATACCAGAAAAATATCTATTTAAAAGAGAAAAATACAAGTATAAAAAGAGAGAAAAATACCAGAAAAACAATTTGTATCAAAAAAGACAAAAATACGATTGAGAGGTTACGATAATGTAAAAGAGAAAAATACCAGAAACCTATGATTGTTATTAATAGAGAGAAAAAAAGAACGATTTGCAGACAGAATACTACCATTATGGAAAAGAGAAAAAAACGATTTGAAAAGAGAGAAAAATACAGTGGTAAGAAAAAATACAACGATGCAAAAGAGAAACATACCGGGAACATTTTGATTGTAATAGAGACAGACAGTCTAGAACCCAGCCCCAGTGACATTTGGAAACCCGAGGAGGCCCCGCCCCACCCCGCCCCGCCCCGCCCCAAAGCCAACTGTATTTAAGGAGAGTCCCAGAAGGTGCAGGCACCGGCTTCCTTTCTGGCAGTCGGTGCACACACAGGGCTTGGCCTGAGGCCATCTGACTGGAAATGGAGAAATACACTTCTGATTACCAGAAAAATAGGTGGTTGTGACAAAGAGAAAAATTCGAGATACATACCATGTTACCAAAGAGACCAATATGATTGTGACAAAGAGAAAAACTCCAGACACATACCATGTAACTAAAGAGAACAATACGATGGAGACCAAGAGAAAAAGTCGAGACAAACACCATGTTACCAAAGAGACCAATAGGATGGAGACCAAGAGAAAAAGTCGAGACAAATACCATCGTTACCAAAGAGACCAATACTCTGGAGTCCAAGAGAAAAAGTCGAGACAAATACCATGTTACCAAAGAGATCAATACGATGGAGACCAGAGAAAAAAGTCGAGACACACACCATGTTACAAAAGCTGCCATCCGCACCTGGAGCTGCCTTCATCCGAGCCTCCTGCGCTAGCCGCTTCCTAGAAGGAAGCAAATGTTCTGCACCTGCAGCATGAGGGCCTAGGCCGGGCTGGGCCCAGACACGCGGTGCTGCATCCTGTTTTCTCTACTGGACATCTGAACCGCAGGGACGCACTGCTGCCTTTCTCTCTGCTAACTTGCTTGCCTGGCAAGACCACAAGTGATTGTGGTTTTGTGCTTGACACAGCCGCCTTGTGGCAGAAGGAGGTCCTGGTGGGCAGCTGGGTCTGTGCTGGGCCCCTGGCCGCTTAGATGAGCTCCTCTGTAATAAAGCTTCATTTTCATCTTTGAGCATTCTCTGGTGGTCTCTATTCTGTACTGTGTAACACGGTGGGTGTGCATGTTGCACAGTACCCAGAAATCAAGGGTCCTGAGTGCACAGCCCGAGCACCCTCCCTTTTCCCCTGCTGGCTGGTGCACCACCTAAGGCTGCTTGCACAGGGACATCACCAAGTCCAAGGCCTCAAGAAACGCCTGGAAGCTGGTGCCTGGCCACCCAGCCACTCAGGAGGCTGAGATGTCAGGATTCTGGTTGCAATCCAGCAGGGAAGGACTCCAGTGAGACTCTTATCTCCACTGAACTGTCCAAAGCCACAAGGTGGAGCTGTGCCCTCAAGTGGTAGAGTGCCAACCCTGAGTGCGAAAGCTCAGGACCAGAGTCTAGGGCCTGAAATTCTGTCTCTTTCTCCCTCTGTCTCTCTCCCTCCCTACCTTTACTTTGGTCAGGGGACTTGAACTCGGGCCTGGGTTCTGTCCCTCAGCTCTTCAGCTAGCAGCAAACACTCTCCCATTGAGCCAAAGCATTACTTCCAGTTTTCGGGTGGTTTTGGAGATAAGAGTCTCATAGACTTAGAACACAGAAAAATTCGATGATGAAAGAGAAAAACAGCAAAAAATACAATTTTCAGAGACAAATACACAATTATGAAAACAAGGGAAAAAATGAGAAAAATACAATTTGAAGAGATATGATGATTATGCAAACGAGACAAACACCTGAAAAAACAATTGTAAAAGAAAGAAAAATAGCAGTATGAAAGAGAAAAATCCCCGACAAATATGATTTTGAGAGAGACAAATACGATTATCAAAGAGAAAAATACAAGTTTATATGAGAGAGAAATAAGACTGGTTCAAAAAAGGAAAAATAAGATTTTCAGAGAAAAAAGATTTTCAGAGAAAAATACAACTTTGAGAGTGAAAGGTACAATTATGAGAAAGAGATAATACCAGAAAAATATCTATTTAAAAGAGAAAAATACAAGTATAAAAAGAGAAAAATACCAGAATAACAATTTTTTTTATCAAAAAAGACAAAAATACGATTGTGAGAGGAAAAAGTACGATAATGTAAAAGAGAAAATACCAGAAAACTATGATTGTTATTAATAGGTGAGGAAAAATGAAACGATTTGCAGAGAGAATACTACCATTATGGAAAAGAGCAAAAAACAACGATTTGAAAAGAAAGACAAATACAGTGGTACGAGAAAAATAAGATGATGCAAAAGGGAAACATACCGGAACATTTTGATTGTAATAGAGAGGGAGGAAAATACGATCTTAAGAGAGAAAAAAAAACGATTTTGAGAGAGAAAAATACATTTATGGAAAAGAAAACAAGCAGAAAAATATGATTTTAGAGGGAGAAAAATATAACTATGGAAAAGAAAAAAGCACGACTTGAAAACCAGAAAATATCAGAAATATACCATTTTACAAGAGACAAGTACCATTAAGAAAAAGAGAAATGCTAGGAAAAATATCACTTGAAAAGATATATGATGTTGACAGAAAATACAACTATGAACAACAGAAAAGTACCAGAAAAATATGATTTTATAACACAGAAAATTCAATGATTGAAAGAGAAAAATAGCAAAAAATACGATATTAAAAGAGACTAAAATACAATGATGAAAACGGAGAAAAAATGAGAAAAATACCATTTGAAGAGATATGATTATGAAAATAAGAAAACCCAAGAAAAAACAATTGTAAAAAAGAGAAAAATAGCATTATGCAAGAGAAAAATCCCCGACAAATATGATTTTGAGAGAGACAAATACGATTAGGAAAAAGAAAAAAATGAGAAAAATACAAGTTTATATGAGAGAGAAATAAGACTTTAAGAAAAGGAAAAATAAGATTTTCAGAGAAAAATACAACTTTGAGAGTGAAAGGTACAAATTATGAGAAAGAGATAATACCAGAAAAATATCTATTTAAAGAGAAAAATCCAAGTATAAAAAGAGAAAAATACCAGAAAAACAATTTGTATCAAAAAAGACAAAAATACGATTGAGAGGTTACGATAATGTAAAAGAGAAAAATACCAGAAACCTATGATTGTTATTAATAGAGAGAAAAAAAAGAACGATTTGCAGACAGAATACTACCATTATGGAAAAGGAGAAAAAAACGATTTGAAAAGAGAGAAAAATACAGTGGTAAGAAAAAAATACAACGATGCAAAAGAGAAACATACCGGAACATTTTGATTGTAATAGAGACAGACATGTCCTAGAACCCAGCCCAGTGACATTTGG